>NC_056744.1:913010714-913060714 GCF_019279795.1 Protopterus annectens | reverse complement strand
ACACACGCACACACACGCACACACACACACTCACACACATTTGCCAGTACTGACATGCATGGGTTCATTGCTTCACAGGTGTGTGGTAGTTGACTGTGCCAGAAGGCTGTACAAGACTAGGCAAAGGGTATACCTTGGCATCAGGCCACATGACAATGTTCTCCAGTGTGGCTCTGGGGTGTAGTCCCTAGACTGGCCCACACAGGTGGGTATTGTATTCACCATCCACACATCTGGGTTACTACTGTGGCTGGCCAGTGCTGTGCAATGCTTACCATGTATGTGATCTATATTCCATAACATGGACAGTGTCTGAGTTGTGCACATGTCCCACATGCATGTTCTGTGATGTGTGGAAGTGTACCTGGGGTCTCTGGGGCATGTTGTGTGGACAGATTGTTATCATCTGATGTGGCATTCCTGACCTCATGTGGTGAGAACTGGCTATGGAACTGAGGTCTGCGGCACCTACACTGACAGCATGAATCAGGTACTTGGTGGATTTAGTGGCATCTGTCCATATAGGGTATGTGTATAAGGCATGGTATTCCCATTGTGGGTTACATTTGCAGACTCTACAGTTGTTGCAGGCGTCCAGTGGGGAACATAGCAAAGGACCACTGTAAGCAATTATTTGCCTATTGTAGAGATGGAACAGGGTGCCATGTCCTTTTACTTGCTGGATAACACACAGTCAGGAGATGTTACACATCACAGTACATTCTGATGTCAGTGGCAGTGTTGTGGTGAACAGGCATGTAGTCCACTGCAATCACATCATGATTACTATCTGTGAAGCAATATGGAGGGAACTACCAATATAGTGTTTTTTGCCTAGCCATGTGCGTTTGTGTATGAGACAAGTGTGGAGAGTGTTCTCTGGGTAATACAATATTGTTCACAAATCCATAATGTCACATGTAGGGCTATGGATTGTCTACACCAGCCTCTCTGCTATTTGACATCTGTTGTCCTTGTAAGGTTGACATTGTGACATATAGTAGGTCCTCAATATAATAATTAAGCAAAACCCACACCACAATGAATCCTGTCATTACACAATCACAGCAACCTGCACGCAGAATACTGATAAACACACACACACACACTTGCCAGTACTGAGATTCAAACCCCTACCTAGCTATGTATTGCTATTACAGTGTATCACATTTATCGCATGTGCCAAGGAGCTTATTGGGTGGATGTTAGGTACTTCTAAGGTGAGGAACATCATCAGCCCTTGTAAATAATGTCACTGGTTGATGTAGTAGGTGAGAGATCCAAAAAATAATTTCACCCTAATTACACATTTACATTTGCCAGGGCTAAAGTTCAAACCTCTTTCTAACAACCTTAATGGATCATTATGATTACACATTTACCACATGCACCACTGACCTGATATGGTACAGGCTTTGCAACAGATACTTGTAAGGTGGGTGATATTTGCAGGACTACTAAAGTCAGGCTTGGAGATGTGTAGTGGCTGTAAACATGGACAAAAACTTTAAGGTACATGCACAAACACTTGCCACAGATGGGATTCAAACCCATAGCTGTGTAGTTACTGCTACTACATTGTTCTGCATTTACAGCACACACCACAGAGCTTATAGGGCTGGCCCTTCTCCAAAGGTATATTTCAAGGTAAATGACATCAGCAGGCTTGCTAAAGTAGGGGAATGGAAGGTGTAGTGACTGTGAATGTCCTCAAAAGCATTGATCCCTACACACACACACACAGAGTTTTTCAGTTGCTATGTTGGGGATTAGAACTCCTGCTTAACTAGTACATCACTCTACAGAATTATGCACTTAAAACATGTGCCATGGCACTTATAGGGCTAGCCCTTCTCCAAAGGTGTATTTCAAGATAAATGACATCAGCAGCCTTGCTAAAGTTGGGCAATGGGAGGTGAAGAGACTGTGAATGGCCTCAAAAGCATTCATCCGTACACACACACAGTTTCATAACTGCCATGTTCAGGATTAGAACTCCTACCTAATACAGTACACCATAGCATTGCACAGTAACAGCATGTGCCATGGAACTTATAAGGGTAGGTTTTTGCCAAAGTTGTATGCCAAGGTGAATGACATCAGCAGCCTTGCTAAAGTAGGGCAATGGGAGGTGTAGTGACTGTGAATGGCCTCAAAAAGCATTGATCTCTGCACACACAAACACAGAGTTTCACAGTTGCCACATTTGGGATTAGAACTCCTACCTAACTAGTTCATCACACTATAGCATTATGCAGTTATTGCATGTGCCACGGAGTTTACAAGGCTGATATTTCAAGGTGACTGACAGCAGGCTTGCTAAAGTAGGGCAATGGAAGGTGTAGTGACTATGAATGGCCTCAAAATCATTGATCCCTACACCCACACAGAGTTTTACAGTTGCCACATTTGGGATTAAAACTCCTTCCTTCCCAGTACATTACACTACAGCAATACACAGTTATTGCATGCACCACAGAGCTTACAGGGATGAGTCTTGTCCAAAGGGGTATTTCAAGTTGACTGACATCAGCAGACAAGCTAAACTAGGGAAATGGAGAGTACAGTATGTGTGAATGGGCCATAAACCATTCCTCTGGAAACACGCACACAACACTTAGTCACACACAATTTTACATTTGACAGGACTGTGTATACAACTGCTAGATGAATAATGACTTGTACTGTCATGTTACACAGTTATCACAAGCAAAACAGACATTATAGTGCTGTGGGCTTCCAGAAGAAACTGTCTACAGTGATAGGCATTGGCACATCATGTGATATTAGCCAATTGGATGTGTGCTGGGTAGGACAGGCCTCATGATGGGAAGCTCTTTGTCACTGTCTGTCTCTCTCTTCCCCACATCTATGTTTATGTATGTTTGACCTATTATAGTGTGTTGTCCTTGGATATATGTGTGTATTCCTATCCGATGTGTGTGCAAAGCATGACTGGTGTGCAATGTGGAGTGTGTGCACAGACATCTGTGACTGACAGATATGTATAGTCCACTGTTGTTGCCAGATATAGGCTTCATTTCTGTAAGTGTGGGGGAATGTCCAGTATGACCTTCTGTACTGAATGTGTGATTCCATTTCAGGTAGGTTGTTCTCCAGTACAGGAATTTGTGTTCTACACCTACAGCTAGCAACCTGTTTCTGCAGGATATCTGTAGATAGATTGACAATATGGGGTCACAATGGGCAAAGGATAGTGGGATACTGTAACTAATTGTGTCTGTGCTGCTTCTGCTACATGGTTTTGGTGTTAGTAGAGATATTCAGACATACGTGCTGTTTTACATTGTGATGTATTATGTCATCAACTACTGACAGATATACGTATTTGCTTGCAGCAATTTCCTGGGGAATACAAGATGAATGAAGCTGTGCCCAGAATTGTGGCCTGCAGCCTACATATTCTTGCACAATCATGCCATTCTGGAGGGAGAGCTGCAGACACTTGCTGATGGGTCTGTAAATGGTCCAGCACCTTGGTACTGTGGTGGCTGAGGATCCCATGCTTATACATCTATCGACCTGACAGAATGTCCATATCCTGCTGTGGCCATACCTCTCAGCTGTACAGATTCACACAGGTTACCAACAGGCAGGGATCATATATCTAGTAATTACCCCTTCACATTGTGGTTTACGAGCAGGTTTGTAGCCACCCATTCCTGTGTTTGGAGGCAGGGATAGGATGGGCACACATCACAGTTTCAGACTTCACACACTCCATGGCATCCATGCTTCTACCCTGCCATGTTATTCTAAATTCTATCCTCTTCCTAACATTATGCAAGCAATATCTGATAAGTATCCCCATAGTTATCACTTCATCCCAGCAGTATTTAGGGGTTGGTCCACAATTTATGCAATGGGACATGGTGGACATGCTACTGTGATTTGTCAACATGGCCTTGCATTTGTGTTCTGTGGACTGTTTTATGTCGTTATTTGGGACTCCATGAGATAACATGCATTGGCAGTACAGGTGAGACACAGGCCTTTGACAGAGAACTGTAGGGCATTTGGTAGTGATGCAGGCCATCTGTAGCAGGCCAGTACATTCTGTCACTCCTACAGTCCCAGGCAGCAAGCCGCAGTATTCCCCTGGGGTGACAGGGTGAGTGTGCAAGGTGTTAATGGCAAAAGTTTCTGTCCTTATTAATCCACTGGTGTGGATGCTGACAGGGTACTGCTTACAGCTAGGGACACACCTGCATGGGACACCTCTTCAGCATGCTGCATTCTGTGGGTATTCATATACAGAAGTCGGGGTCATATTGTACTCATTCCCAACAGCAGGGATATGACCTGTGAGGTACCTGTGGCTGATGATGGGGTGAGCTGAGTGCATGTGTGCTATGGAAGCTACTTGTTGCTGACTCACAGATATATGTGGGGAATTCCCCTTATGCTGGCTTCTGTAGGGACATCAGCGGTTTCTCAGTACTTCATAACTGTGCCTTTTGTGGTCTGCTAGTGTTTGGCCAGACTACATCAGTATTCGATACTACACAGAAAACGAATGTGCTGCTAACCTGTATGTACAATTCCAAAGGGGTGTCCATTTGACAGTAACATTTTATACACTCTCTGTTTAGGGTACTTCCACCTGTGTACTGTGTGTATGTCTGGTCCCACATTCATGTCATGTCCATCTTTCAGATGGTGACAGATATTACATCCAAACAATTAGTATGTATTATTGCTGAATTAGGTCTTGCTGGGATGCATTGTGTTTGTCACTGCAGTTATTAGAACTTGGCCCTGTCATCAACAGTACTGGCCATTGGCCTCTGGGACACAAGCCTCCATGCCTGCATGCTGACTATTTTCACACAATATACAACACACAACAACCTAACACACAGAGCCCTGCATATTGTACACATGCAACAATCTATTCTGGTAATTTGGCCAGCTCAGGTAATCTGGGTTCCACTGTTATTATACCCACACGTACATGTTACTACATTTCTACATAGGATTGTGGGGGGCATACCTGACAACTGTAAACATTTGCTATGACCATACTGGTATTTCAGGTACACTGTTGGCTTCCATTTCATTCTGTATTCTGACCTATCATGCAGACTAGAGGCATATCAGTGTAGTACAGATCTTAGCTTTTATTGACCTACATTTCATTTTCAGACTTCTTACCTTTCAGAACTAACATCCCACTGTCTGACCTGCTGTAGTCTGTCGGTGTAGTTCTGGAGAGGGGCTGTTCTCCATTGCCATCAATCGGAGGCCTTAGCACAGCCTTTCTTTGTGGTCATCCCACCTGTCCTGCTGGTTGCGACTGTTGTTGTGTATGTTAGCTTCCCCTGACATGCATGTGTGTGTCCTATGGACACACATTTGGCCCACCACATGTCCTACAGTGGGATTTGTCACCTTGTCTAGTACTGCCTACTATGTTGGACAACAGTATTTGTTATGGATTTCATGCTGCCCATATAAGTGTCTACTATCTGTTCCCATCCCATTCAGCTACCCGATTCCCTTGCATGCTCACATCCGTACCATAGATACAAGTAGCAGAACATACTACTCCATTCAGCAATTGATAGTGAGAGTGACTTACCTTGTGGCTGTGCCAGTAGTGAGGATGATGCTGGAGGGCTGACTATGTTGGATGCACATAGTACACTCCCTATACGTGGTTAAGCACAGGTAGTGTCATGTTTGGCATCCCTATACTGTATGTGAGAGTCAGAGAGAGGTGTCATTCCCTGGGTTCCTACCGTGTCAGTGTATGTGCTATGCATTGCCTCTTTGCCAAAGCCTGGGCATACTGGGCATGCCTCCTTCTGCCTACATGGGCAGGCTCAGGTGGTTCCTCCTCCAAGTCCATCTTTGCCTGCGCTAACCCTGGCAATGGTGGGGGTCTTTGTGGCCTGGCCCCATGATGTTCCTGCTGCAGCTGTTTCCGCAGGATCATATTGTGTAGCATGGAACATACAATGACAATTTGGGTACATGTAGCTGGAGAGTACTGCAAGGCTCTACTGGATATGTCCAGGCACCAGAACCATGACTTGAGCATCCCAAACACACGCTCTATTATTATTCTGGTCTGTGCGTGTGCCTCATTATGGAGTTCTTGTTCAGGTGTGTGTGCATTTCTGATGGGTGTCATCAGCCATGGCTCCAGTGCGTAACCAGCATCCCCCACTAGGGTGGCCATATGGGATGTCACCACTGGCAAATCTCTGCTACAGCTCCATTATATACCAGATGTAGGAGTCATGATAGCTTCCAGCGCTGCCAGCACACACATTCATTATAATACCTTGGGCATCACATATGACCTGACAGTGGATGGAGGGGAAGTCCTTGCTGTTTATGTAGACCCTAACCTACTCACCGGGTGGTGCTTTGATGTGTATGTGTGTACAGTATATAGCACCCACTACCTCGGGTATTCTGCTATTTGGTGGAAGAGATGCATATTACTGGTCAATGCCTCATGAGTGTTGTGGAAATATATGTGATCACTGGCATGTGCTGACATGACATCCAGGAACTGGTGGAGTACCTGGATGCTGATGCCTGTGAGATACCCATGATATCCCTAGTTGGCCTTTGGAAGGTACCTGTGGCTAGTATTCTTAAGCCTGCACATAACTTGGTATCCACTGGGATGGTTTCCCCTCTGTTGGTTCTGTGTGTGAGGCGTGGCCAGCCAAGCTCAACAATTTGCTGTAGGAGGTCCCTGTCCACCCTATAGTGCTCCACTATCTCCAGCTTATGTAGCCCCTGGTAGGTTACTCTGGGTCTATGAACTCTTCTTCTTCTCCTCACTGTGGGTTGGTCATCAGCATTGTCATCCTCACCACCCTCAGCCTCTTCCACATGTTGATTTATGAGAGTGAAAGCAGCCCCTATCATTTTGTTGCTTTTGTTAGGTAAAATTTCCCCGTTTGTGTACACCGGTGGTGTAGAGTTTGTGGGAAAAAACAGAGGGAAAGGAAGGTGTTTGCATAGTTTATAGTAGTGTGCTGGGCCACTGCCTTTGTAATTGGCTGGTTCTAATACATTTCACCTGCTAGCTATGCTAGTTCTCCTTGATTACCTTTCTACTGCTGTTTTCCCTTCCCATTGCCTTCCTGTTTAAGCCCCAAAGTGCACCGCACAAACCCAGTGCTCAGATGTGAATGGAGCTATTTCCTGTATTTTTATTTGGTTAAAAACCAGTGTGCAGCGTGTACACCCATTTAGGCAATGTAAAGACTGCTAGGCAGCTTCAGACACACCCCCTCCCTTAGCTGTGCTTAGCTAAAGGCAAACATGGGCTATAGAGCTTCAATAAGCTTACAGCATGCATGGCACACCCCCTTATGAAGTCATATAGCTCTTAGGCTTACACCGTGGTCTTACTGCACCTACACAGTTGGGTGCAAGCTAGCATTGATGGGAAATCTGTGATTCAGTAGCATTGCCCTCATTTGCATAGGATTGACTGCTAATGCATGGTTACAAAACCAACATTCAGCCTTCCCCCTTATTAACCACTATTCCATGATCTTGTTGTGTTATGCATGCCATTGACTATTATGGCAAAATTATGATTTTGGGTTAAAATCTTATTTTCAGCTTTTTTTATTATTTTCTGACCAATCCCGTTTGCGCAACGCTGCCCTGAGCTTAAATAGCTGAAATCGGCCAACAAAATAAAAAGTTAATTTTTATAATTTTGAAATTATTTTTCATGCCTATGGCCATATATTTGGCCTTTGGCATGCCTAACCCTTCTAGTACATGCATTTGTACAAGCTGTCATGCCTCCATTTTGTAGTTTGCAGAAATGTATTCAGCTACTGTCTGAATACATTTCTGCAGTCTACACTATTCCTGCACGAATGTCTGCCTGCTTCCTGGATTGCTAATTCACCTCATTTTCATGGTTTTCACCAGCAAATGAGGTAATTAGCATACAGGGGCTGTGTTCGTGTAGGAATAATGCAGGAGTGCTTGTGCACGTCCCTGGAGTTTATTCCTGGGTTGCACGGCAGCCAAATTGCCTGCAGCAGCTCTTGCCCTATTCCTGCACGCTGTGCAGAGCCTGCTGAATCCTGGGGTACATGTTGTACAATGTATTTTTTTTATGATAACTTGTTTTTTGAAGCATTTCTGAATGGATTTCATCAAAAGGTAAAACATTTCATCTTTTCATTTTTTTCATATTAAAATACAGTTTAAGTAAAAAATAATTTCTTGCTTATTGAAATACATCTGATTCCCATCTAGTTGATAATCAGATGTATTTCATGTTTATTGAAATACGTCTGATTCTCAACTAGATGAGGTAAAAGTATAAGAAATATTTATATTAATAGTTAGTAATCTGAAATATATAATCTGAGTTTAAACAACAGATTAAACTTTTATAGTTTACTTTATTTAAATATCAAATAGAAGACATATAAGTAATGATAATTAGTCTGGGTTTGATATAGAGTGAAAGTTTTATTTAAAATAATGTACTAAAAGAAAGAAAATGTGCATATACGTTCTGTCATGGTTTTCTGTTAAATTTAAACATTTAAATAATCAACAAGCACTCTTACCAAATGTTGGGAAATTGCTTAAAAACATGTACTTAATGGTTTTTACTTTAAATGGGTCTTATTTGAACTCTTTTTTCTTATTTCTTCATTACAACTGTTAAATTGTCTTTTTTGCATAGATTGTGGCTACCCCAGCATGATCATGAGCCCTTTTAAGTTTTATAATCTTTCGTTTACCTCATTTTCCCATTTGAAAGTCTAAAAGTATTTCAGAAGTGTTTTTCTTAATGGCATGAGCTTATCTGAATTTCCACAGCAGCCTGTTTTCATTTTGAACAGCTCATGAGAAAGTAAGTGTTACATTACCTCTAACCTCTCCAGAAACAGGAAATTAATGGAACTTTTGAATGGAAAATTAAAATGGACAATATTGAGAAATTTTGAAGCCTAATCATTGAATTTTGAAATTATATTGTAAGTTAAAACATGCTTTTTAATTATATACTCAATATTACTGTGACACCCATGCTCTGGCCCAGCAATCAGGGGACCCTCAATCCTCACCACTGACACCAGAGAGGGTGACTCCTAGAAGAGGAAAGGATAACTAATACACACAGTAAAGTACAATTTCCCTTAAGTGCACACAGAGATCACAGTCAGTTTGGGGCTGGTTGCTCCTTGCTCACCAGGTCTCCAGTAAGACTCCCCTCTGGCACAGCTATAGGGTCCAGGTCTCAGCCTAGCTGGGCAAGCTAAAATGTCCAGTACCCTCTCTGCCCAACCAGTGCTTTGTGACCCTGCCCAAGTAGCTGATACAACACACACACATTTTGAGAAGAGGTTGTACAACCACACAGACCCTCCTGGAAAAAAGCTGGCACAGGTTCTCCAGCTGTGCCCCTATTACCCAGACCATACGGTAGTAATTCCTGCCACCACCCAGCTAATATTATCAGTTACTAAAAGGCCCTAAAAAGGGTGTCCAATTATTACTGTGCAATATTATTATCCAATTGGTAATGTGACTATTCAGTCTAAGGCTTATTTTAGAGTGGCCTATTACAATGAACTCGATAAATATGCAATGTACTCTAGAGCCTACTTCTCTATACAAACCAGCCATAGGTATAGGCTTTTAAAATATTTAACAATAAATAATTAAAACACAAGACAATACTACAACACCACAGAGATATCTAAGAGTTCAGAGATCACACAGAAACTTAAAATAATACAGTAGGACAGGTCTGATGTCAAAGAAAAACACTTACTCTAACTTTTTAATCTTTAGCTAATCTTAAGAGAAAACACAGTGCTATAATCCTACTTACATACATAAAGCATAAGCAGTGCTGGGTTAGATGTCCAAGATAAAAATGCTTTCAGTCTCTCATTGAACAATAGTTTTTAAACACAAACCAACAGCTCTGCTGAGGCCCTCCCAAATTACATCATTTTGATACTTAGGTTTGGGGTTCCCAGGCCACAAACTGCATTATTTAGCAAGCTAACACCTGCTCAGGAGACTACAACAATAAAAGGCATTTCACATATACACTCTAGCTGAAACCAGAGCAATAAAGCACTTTCCACATGTAAATTATGGCCCTTAACTTTAACCTTGAAACAATGGGCCTGAAACCTTCATCCAGACTCACTGCAGCCAGCTTGTAAACATGAAAGAGATTCATAAGATCTTTTTGGCTTCAAAAGACACATTAGAAATGTTTGGCTTGGTTTTCCTTACAGCAGATGGCAATGTTGCAACAATCTTGAAGTTCACATTTTACAGTGTTTTCTTTCATTTTAAAACACAAGCCTGTATTTTACATTTATTTATACAATTGATAGAATTATGTATCAAATTCTATTTGACTAGGCTGGCAGCCTTCGCCCATCTTCCTCCAATCTTTACATTTACTACTTCAGTAAAACAAAAGAAGCTTCTGTTCTAAGAAACTTTGTGAACTGCAGGACTAGAGTGGGAGAAGAAACATGATACACAAATAGAAAAGATCTCTGAAGGTGGGGTTACTCAAAAGCAACCTCTATAAACAAACCTTATAATGCTGCTCTAAAGGGATTATGTGAAAGCTTCATTAATAAGGTCAGCATACATTTTAAGTTACAGAAAGTTTTATTTATTTTTGAATATATAGAGCTTCCCCACCCTTATTTTAAACAGCAGCTTTACTGAGATTTAAAACAGCTATAAAAAAGAAACTGCTGCATGACTTCTTTTTTAATAAAATAGTAAAAGTATAAGTTGTTAGTACATTGTTTGAATGAAAATAACATACATTTAACAGGTTGTGGTTCTTTTTTTAAAAATGAACAACATTCCAGCTTCATAACAGACATCTCAAAAGACTATCCTATATTGTCATAATGACTGCTAGACATGGGTATGTATCTTTATGCTTGAATACTCACATTTGATTGTAACTATATGGAAAAGGTAAGGTTTAGATATATATACATGTGTGGTCACATAGCTCTGTGGAGATAAATGTACAGTTCTTCATGATAGTGGAGCTGAAGGAAGAGTGCACACAGAAACCTGAAATCCCTTGGTAGTATAGCTTGCATAAAAACAGATAACATTTTAACCTATTCACAGCATACATATGTGATATGGATGCCTATAATTGATTAAATGTAAGCACAGGTAATTAAATTAAGTTTATCTCACCAAGAGTTTAATTCTGGTATACCCAGCTAACATTGTCAGTAATAAAGATAACACTTATTTCAGATACTTTATATTGACATGCTTGATAACCCTAACATGAACAGCAAGCTTTTATATACAATATACAGGACTGATTAAGTAAAAGGTTATCTCACAAACCCTAAATAACAGTTCAGCATTAAATTATAATAGTCAATGTAGTATACTATATATATAGTTATTAGTTACTTTGTAGATAGGATATTTAAGCGTCTTAGAATTAGGGGAATCATGTTTTAAGAAAGTAATGAATAACACATTAGTAAGTAATATGAGCAAACTTCCAAAGAAATAAGACAACTGCTATAAGTAAAGTGTCTTCCTATCTCAAATGTGATTTATAAGATTAAGCTAATTGTTTAGTTCTCTATGGCTGTTGAAAGCACAACTTATATAGTTATAGTGCATTCTATTTTATTCATGTTGTTTTATTATATCTACATAAGCAGTAGCAAAGATTTGTGATTAGGTAGAGCTATGTGGTTGTTTGCAGGTGGTTTCAAATCAAAATTTTTTTATTCCATGTTAGAAGATAAAAATGTTTTTAACTCATATTTTTTAATACTACTTTTAGAATGTTTGTCCATAACAAGTATCTGTGTCTGTAGTCATTGTACTAAACCACTGTTCATTAGTTTTTAAACCATTTGTTCTCAAAGATGCCAAGATATAAATGTCTTTCACTAAATGTTAATGGATTGAATAACCCTTTAAAAAGAAACTGTTTAAATAAGTATTTAACATTACATAAAGCAGATATTGTCTTCTTTCAAGAAACATATTTAATTCTAGTAAATTCTCATTTTAGTTTGAAAAGAAGACTTATTCTTATCCTTTGGAAGAAAACACTAGGTTTACCAAAAATAGTAGGCACTTATTCTGATAAGAATGGTATGCTGGGATTGGTGGTAATAGAACAGATAAAAAGCATTACACTCTCAAATATACTTACTGGATTCCTGGAATAGGATCTAAAACAGCCAAGAAGTATCTAGACATTATGACATTATATTCAAAAGGAAATGTGGTGATAGCTGGAGACTTTAATTGTATTTTATCAAGTAAAGACACTACTAATGAGAAAAGAGTCAGACCATCTTCTACAGCAAAACATTTAAATCATTATACAAGTTTAATGACTATAAGGAATATTTTAGATTTAAAACTACAACGCTCTTTAAAGTATACACACTATGCCTTCGGAGATGGAACAAAAACAATATTGATAAAGTTTTTGTATCAAATGAGCTTTACTAAAAAACAGAAGATGTATTGATAGTCTCATGCCTTCTGTCCCTCTCACCAGATTGGATAAGGAAAAGGTCACAGCCAGCTGTCTGTCAAATGCCAGGATCCACATCACATACACTCTCAATTCTATCAACAACAGGCACTGTTATGACTCCGTCATAGGCCATATTGTTGTGAAATTCTTGAGATGTGCCTCAATGGACTATATGAACAGAGACATGACTGAGCTCTTGGACTATGTCTCAGGCAGTTTACTATCAATATTGCAAAAGGCTAAACACTTTCCAGTTGCAATATCGAAGTTAATCACCGAACCCAGAAACTTGACTGCTTCACAATGTCGACCCAAATGATCGTCACATTTGAGTCGACATTGTCACGAAAACATCACGTGACATCCATATAGGAGCTGCTGTAGATCATGTTTTTGCAGGGGAGAAAGCCCCCCTGCACCCTCCACACTCCCTACTAATAATATATTCCAACTCTGAGATAGCACTACAGTGGGGATATGGATGAATTTCTAATCCACACTGTACAACGATCTCTGTACAGTTTGTTGAATACACTTATGTGAATGCACTACTGCATTCATGTAAGTGTGTTTGACTACCCCATACACTCTACATTGTGTAAACGACAATCTGATTTTTGGCAGCATACATGCCGACAGCTTGTCTCCCTGTGCCCCCCACACCCCCTGCTAATAATATATTCCAACTCTGAGATCGGACTACAGGGGGATGTGGATGAATTTCCAATCCCCATTGTACCACGATCTCTGTACAGTTTGTCGAACACACTTATGCAAATGCACTACTGTTTGACTACCCCATACCCCCATACACTTCACATTGTGTAAATGACAATATGATTTTCAGGATCATACATGCCGACAGCTTGTCGTTCGCACAATTGATAGCAAACTGTCTCAGGCAGGTATGTCCTTAGCCTTAAGCAGTATTTTACCTTTGCCTATGATGATACCTTAATACAAACAAAAAATGATTGACTTCAACAATTGGCTTAGTTTATGATATCATTCAAAGGGAATCCAGTTTCTGTCAGCCTGGGATGTCATGGTTACAGACCTCAATGCTCTGCCAGAGATTGTCTTCATCTGTTACTTGTGGGATTCATCTGTCACCTCTGGGATTTCAGTTACTGGCTAAGGCTCTTGCCATACCCATAGAGTTTTTTTTAGGCGATGTCACAAGAACAAAATTCCCAATGTAAAAATTCCCTCTAAAAATAACCTCAAGGTTATGCTGCTAAATGCTAGGAATCTAAACCAGAAACTGCACTCACTTGAAGCAGTCCTCACCCAGGAAGATGTTGGCATTTGCGCAGTCACTGACACCTGGTTTAAGGCTGCAGAGAGCACCCCAGCCATACCAGGTTACATTTCCTTCCACATATTCAAACCAAAAACTGAAGGCATGAGAACTAAAAGAGGTGGTGTATCAATATTCATTAAAGACAAATACACCTTTAGATTGATTAAACAGCACAATTTCCTTGAATTACTTTAGGTGCAATTGACTGTAGGTAAGACCGCCTCTTCAGGCCATTGCCAGTTATAAGACCCCCTCCATGAATCAGGATACAACCAAATACCCTGGTTTTGCGTGATTTTAATTACCCGTCCATAGACTGGGTAAATTATACATCTTCTAACTCACTTTCCCAATGGTTCCTGGATTTCATTAACTCCAATGCCCTAGACTAGCTGGTTGACACACCCACAATGGGCTCAAACATCCTGATCCTGGTGCTCACCAACATGGGGGAACTGCTGCATCACCCCCAGTGTCTGGCATTCCCTGGTAAGATTTGACCACAAATCAGTCTCGCTAGAAGTAACTATAACACAACCCCCATCTTAGCAACAACTAGACTTAAAAGCTTCTCCAGGGTAATTACAACCTCTTACTTGAGGGCATAAATAGCTTCATAGCCCTTCACCCCACTGATAGAACAGACAGCTATGCTGAATTATACACCAGTGCTTTATACAAGCACCTGTATAATTGTATTGACTATGCTGTACCTGATAGAAACAAAGGAAGGTGTTCAAGGAAAAACAAATCTGCCTGATGGATGACTGCCATTAATAGGCTATACAACAGAAGAAAGAAATTGTTGTCTAAGAGTAGGAAGGAATGGTCTCAAAACTAGAAACACTCCCTCCTCAACTTAAACAAGAAAATAAGACTCCTAGTGAAGTCATCCAAAGCTAACTATGAATCCAAATTAGCTTCTCTAACTAAAGATAACCAAAAGGTGTTCTTTAACTACATCAATAACCTCAAAGGTAAGGCCCAGATTTGCACTGAACTCTTAGCTAATGATACTACATATATAGAATGTGTGGATACAGTAAACCTATTGGCTGACAGGTTCAGTGAAATCTTCACTCCGCTGTCCTTGCCATATATACCCCAAAACATCCCTAACACCTTCCCCTGCCTAGTATATCCGAGGATGCCCTCTCTAATGCCAAAAACACAGTCTCTATGGGGCCAGATAACATCCTGGGATGTGTTCTACATCATAGGTTAAAACAGGAATTAGCATCACCATTGAGCAGGCTTTTCAATGACAGCCTAAACACTGGCTTCATCCCAGCGGAATGAAGAATAGCTACCATCATCCCTTTGCACAAAGTGAGTGCATCCATGGACCCTAGGAACTATAGACCCATTAGCCTGACCAGCCTTATCTGCAAGGCTATGGAATGAATCATCATGGACCTTATTAACAAAGATATAGGGAATCCCCAAATGCTTGAATCCACCCAGTTTGGCTTTGTCAAGGGAAGATCATGGCTATTAAACTTGGACTTCTTTGAGACAGTCACCAAAGCCCTAGATGAGGGAAAATCTGTGCATACAGCCTACCTAGAAATAGTCAATGCCTTTGACACAATCCTCCACTCAGGCATCATTGATAAATTCACCTAGCTGGGTATCAACCCATATATTGTCAGGTGGGTTGCAAACTGGCTCACTGATAGAACTCATACAGTCAAAATAGAGAATTGCACCTCCTCCAGCAGACGTGTAACCAGTGGTGTTCCACAGGGATCAGTTCTGGGACCCCTACTGTTTGGAATCGACTTCTCTGAAGTGCAGACTAAAACTAAAGGATTTTTGCTGACAAAGTTTGCTGATGACTGCAAACTGGGAGTGATCATTAAAACCCCTAGCAATGTCAAGCATCCTGCAAGAAGGTCTTACGCAGACTAATGATTGATGCCAAAGTCATGGTCTTAAACTTAACACAAAAAAATGCATTATCATCCCCTTCAGCAAGGGTGATGTTCCTGCAAATTACCACAGCAGTAGCAATACCCTAAGCACACAATCAGTGGTGAGAGATTTGGGCACACAGGTGGACAGCAACCTAAACTTCAATTACCATGTCTCCACAGTGGTAAGAAGAGCATTTTATATTGCTCATCTCATAAGTAAGGGCATTGCCTCCATAAAAAAATAGGTCATAACCCCCCATACACTTCCCTCATCAGGCCAATAATAGAGTACAACACTCCCTTTGGTATGTTCCTTTCCAAATACCTGCAGCAATTGGAGACACCAGAAAGGTTCTTTACAAAGAAAATTCAGGGTCTTCAAGATCTATCTTATGTGGATAGACTGAAATCATTGTCACTTTACTTTGTGTAATACAACCTGCTGAGAGGTGACCTGCGCCTTGTATATAGAGCATTCTATGACCCAGCTTTAATGGAAATGCTGCACATTCACAAGTCAAATGGCATGTGGGTCAGTCACTCAAAGGAACTTAACCTGGTATGTGACATCAACAGAACTTGCTGGAAAGACAGATTTGTCTCACAGATGTTGCCTCACTTTTGGAACAAGCTTCCTATTCATGTTAAACAAAGCCCCTCATTGGCCCTATTTAAGAACAATTTGGATGACTGGATGTGTAACCAGAAATTCAACCTGGCTGTTCCACCTGTGTCCCTCTTGGACAGGGGCAATAGGTGCTAATTTTTGTGTCTGCTTGAAACAGACACCCTTGGGAACATGGTTTGAACTTGGCTAGGCTTGTAAGGGCCCTGGGACCAATTAGCCTAGTAACTTCCTATGATCCTAAGATCCTATAATACCATTACATTCACTCTAACCTTTAGCTCAAATATCTTAATTGTCAAAGGTTACCTGCATACATAATTAAGATAAGCAGTTTTAATGATTGGTTTTTGAGAGAAATTAATCAATTCATGGAATTTAATAACAATGGAGAGGTGACAGATGCTATATTATGGGGCACCCTAAAAGCCAAGTTATTTAGTAAAGTTAAACATTGGTATATGTGTAAAAAGAAATAATGGGACGAGGACTTGATTGTTCTCCAATCTAATATAGATAAAGTAAAGTTAACCTTTAAGGCCCAAAGGCAAGGCCACAAATATGGAGTTAAAAAAGCTGAATCAGGAATATCAGGTAATACGTAAACACAAGATCTCAATCAATCTGGAAAAAAAAATAAACTACAGTGTTATTCAGTAATCCCAAAGAATCTACATAGAATAGCCATTAGATCAAAAAATATGGTCAAAATAAATCACATTAAAGAGATTGTATATAAAGAGGGGAAAAACATCAAAATAGCAAATCTAAATGACATATTACAATGTTTTGGTAAATATAATGAAAAATTAATAACATGGAGACAAACTTTGATAATAACGAACTAATTGATAGTTTTTTGAAGGAAAATAAACATCAAAGTGAACTAATTAACAGAAAACTAAAACTGATAAGTCTTTTCTTTTAAAGAATTGAAAGACCAAATTAAAAGTTTCAAACCAACAAGGCTCCAGGATTAGATGGTATCATCACAAATTGAATAAACTGCATCCTGACAATATTTTAAAAACCTTATTGAATGTTTTTTAAGAAGTAAAAAGCTCTGCTAATATTCCTCCCTCTTGGAGATACTCTATAATTACACCTATTTTAAAATCTGATAAAGTTCCTCCCTGGGATTCAACAAGCTCTGCACGGCATGCAGGAATAGTGCAAGAGCTGCTGGAGGCAATATGGCTGCCGAGAGATCCAGGAACAAGCTCCCGGGATGTGCACGAGCGGTCCTGCACTATTCCTGCATGGACACAGCTCTTGTATGATAATTACCCCATTTGCAGGTAAAAACCATGCAACTGAGGTGAATTAGTGATCCAGGAAGCTGGCAGCCATCCGTGCAAGATTAGTGTAACCTGCAGAAATGTACTCGGTTAGTAACTGAGTACATTTCTGCAAACTACAAAATGGAGCCATGACAGCTCCAAATAAAGGGTGTATATAATGTGGAAGGCATGCCATTAGACAAATATATGGACATTGGCATGGAAAACAGTTTCAAAATAACAAAAAATAACTTTTATTTTTTTTTTTTTGGCTGATTTCGGCTGTTTAAGCGTAAGGCAGCAGCGCTCAAATGGGATTGGCCTGAAAATAAAACTAAAACCTTGAAAAAACCTTTTTATGCAAAATCACAATTTTGCCATTATAGTCAATGGCAGGCAGAAGACAACAAGGCCAGTGAATAGTGGTTGCTAAGGGGGAAGGCTCAGTATCAGACATGTAACCAGGCATTAGCAGGCAATTCTATGCAAATGAGGGGAATTATACTGAATCACAAATTTCTCCTCATGGCCAGCCTGCGCCCAACCATGTAGGTGCAGGAAAATCATGGTGCAAGTCTAAAAGTTAGCTGACATCATAGAGGGGTATGTCAAGCATACTGTAAGCTTATTGGAGATCTGTGGCTAGGGTTTGCCCTTAGCTTAGCAGAGCTAAAGAAGGGGGTGTATCTGAAGCTGCTTAGCAGTCTTTACATTGCCTAAATGGGTGTGCATGCCATGCACTGGGTTTTAAACAAAAAAGAATTAAACCAGGAAATAGCAGCTCCATTCACATCCGAGCACTGGGTTTGTACGGCCCACCTCAGGGCTTAAACTGGAAGGCAATGGGAAGGGCAAACAGCAGTAGGAAGATAATCAAGGAGAACTAGCATAGCTGGCAGTTGAAATGTATCAGAATCAGCCAATTACATAGGCAGCAGCCCAGCTCAGCACACTACTATAAACTACAAAAACACCTTTCCCTCTGGTTTTTCCCAAAAACTACACACCACTGGTGTACACAAATGGGGAAATTTTACCTAACAAAGGCAATAAAATGATAGGGGCTACATTCCCTCTCATAAATCAACATGTGGAAGAGGCTGAGGGTGGTGAGGATAAGAATGCTGATGACCAACCCACAGTGAAGAGAAGAAGAGTGTACAGACCCAGGGTAACCTACCAGGGGCTACATGAGCTGGAGATAGTGAAGCACTATAGGGTGGACAGGTACCTTCTACAGAAAATTGTTGAGCTGGCTGGCCACACCTCACAGAAAGAACCAACAGAGGGGTACCCACCCCAGTGGATACCAAGGTATGTGTAGGCTAAAGAATACTAGCCACAGGTACCTTCCAAAGACCAACTGGGTATATCCTGGGGATCTCACAGGCATCAACATCCAGGGTACTCCACCTGTTCCTGGATGCCATGTCAGCACATGCCGGTGAGTACATATATTTCCTCAGCACCCATGAGGTGTTGACCATCAATATGCATCTGTTCCACCAAATAGCAGAATACCCTGAAGTAATGGGTGCTATAGACTGCATGCATGTACACATCAAAGCACCACCCAGCGAGTGGGGTAGGGTTACATAAACCGCAAGGGCTTCCCCTCCATCAACTGCCAGGTTGTATGCAATGCCGAAAGCATTGTAATCAATGTGTGTGCTGGTAGCCCTGGAAGCTATCACAACTCCCACATCTGGCATATGATGCAGCTGTACCAGAGATTTGCCAATAGGGACATCCCATATGTCCACATAGTGGGTGATGCTGGTTACTTACTGAAGTCGTGGATGATGACACCCATCAGAAATGCACAGACACCTGAACAAGAACTCCATAAAGAGGCACACGCACAGACCAGAATCATAATAGAGCAGGTGTTTGGGATGCCCAATTCATGGTTCCAGTGCCTAAACATATCCAGTGGAGCCTTGCAGTACTCACTAGCTACATGTACCCAAATTGTCATTGTATGTGCCATGCTACACAATATGATCCTGCGAAAACAGCTGCAGCAGGAACAGCATGGGGCAGGGCCACACAACCCCACACCATTGTCAAGGCCTGAACAGGCACAGAGTGACTTGGTGGAGGAACAACCTGAGCTTTCCCCAGTAGGCAGAAAGAGGCATGCCCAGTATGCCCAGGCCTTGGCAAAGAGGCAATGCATAACACATACTCTGACATGGTAGGAACCCAGGGAATGACACCTCACTCCAACTCACACATACAGTAAAAGGGATGCCAAACATAACACAACCTGTGCTTAATCATGCATAGGGAGTGCACTATGTACACCCAACATAGTCAGCCCTCCAGCACCATCCTCAGTACTGGCACAGCTACAAGGTAAGTCACACTGACTATCAATTGCTGAATGTAGTAGTATGTTCTGCTACCTGTATCTGTAGTATGGATGTGAGCATGTTAGGGAACTGGGTGGCTGAATGGGATGCCAGCAGATAGTAGATACCTATATTGGCAGCATGAAATCCTTAACAAATACTGGTGTCAACATAGTAGGCAGTACTAGACAAGGTGACAAAATCTACTGCAGGACATGTGGTGGGCCAAATATGTGTCCATAGGTCACATACCCAACAAAAGTCTCAGCCAACAGGACAGGTGTAGACAAACACAAAGAAAGGCTGTGCTAAGGCCTCTGATTGATGGCTATGGAGAACAGCCCCCCCCCTGCAGACCTACACAGACAGACTAAAACAGGTCAGGCAGTGGGATGTTAGTTCTGAAGGGTAAGAAGTCTGAAACTGAATTGTAGGTCAATAAAACCTAAAAACTGTAGTACACTGATATGCCTCTAGTCTGCATGATAAGTCAGAATACAGAATGGAATGGAGTACCTGAAATACCATTACAGTCATAGCAAATGTTTACAGTTTTCAGGTGCACCCCCCCCCCCCCCACAATCCTATGTAGAAATGTAGTAACTTGTATATGTAGGTATAATAACAGTGGAGCACAGATTACCTGAGCTGGCCAAAGTAGCAGGATAGATTGTAGCACGTGTACAATATGCAGGGCTTTGTGTGTTAGGTTGTTTTGTGTGGCATATTGTGTGAAAGTGGTCAGCACGTAGGCATGGAGGGTTGTGTCCCAGTGACCAATGGCCGGTACTGTTGATGAAAGGGCCAATTTCTCACAACTGCAGTGCCAAACACAATGCATCCCAACAAGACACAATCCAGTAGTAATCCGTACTAATTGTTCAGATGTAATATCTGTCACCATCTGAAAGATGGACATGTCATGAATGTGGACCCAGACATACAAACAGTGCACAGGTGGAAGCACCCTAAACAGAGAGTGTATAAAATGTTACTGTCCAATGGTCACACCTTTGGCATTGTACATATAGGTTAGCAGCACATTAGTTGACTGTGTAGTATGGAATACTGATGTCATCTGGCCAAACACTGGCAGACCACAAAAGCTACAGGTATAAAGTACTGAGAAACTTCTGATGTCCCTGTACAAGCCAGCATAAGTGGAATGCCCCATGTATATCTGTGAGTCAGCTGCAAGTAGCTTCCATATCACACATGCACCCAGCTTACCCCACCATCAGCCACAGGTACCTCACAGGTCTTATCCCTGCTGTTGGGAATGAGTACAATATGACCCCCACCTCTGTATGGGAATAGCCACAGCATGCAGCATGCTGAAGAGTTGCCCCATGCAGGTGTGTCCCTAGCTGTAAGCAGCACCCTGCCAGCAGCCACATCAATGGATCAATAAGGACATAAACTATTGACATTAATACCTTGCAGACCCACCCTGTCACCCCAGGGGAATATAGTGGCTTGCAGCCTGGGACTGTAGGAGTGACACAATGCACCGGCCTGCTACAGATGGCCTGCATCACTACCAAATGCCCTGCAGCCCTCTGTCAAAGGTCTGTTTCTCACCCGTACTGCCAATGTATGTCATCTCATGGACTCCCAAATAACAACGTAACACAGTCCATAGAACACAAATGCAAGGCCATGTCAACAAATCCTAGTAGTATGTCCACCATGTCCTACTGCATGAACTGTGGACCAACCCCTAAATACTGCTGGGATGAAGTGATAACTATAGGGATACTTATCCGATAATGTTTGCATAAAGTTTAGAAGAGGATAGAATAACAGAGAGGGGGGTAGATGCATGGACGCTATGGAGTGTGTGAAGTTTGAAACTCAGATGTGTGCACATATTATTCCTGCCTGCAAACACATGAATAGGTAATTGCAAACCTGCTCGTAAACCACAATGTGAAGGGGTAATGACCAGAAATATGAGCCCTGCCTCTGGGTAAGCTGTGTGAATCTATACAGCTGTGAGGTTTGGCCATTTCAGGATATGACCATACTGTCATGTCGGTGGATGTACAAGCATGGGATCCTCAGCCGTCACAGTACCAAGGTGCTGAACCATTTACACAGACCCATCAGCAAGTGTCTGCAGCTCCCCCTCCAGAATGGCATGATTGTGCAAGAATATGTAGGCTGCAGACCACAATACTGGACACAGCTTCATTCATCTTGTGTTCCCCAGGAAATGACTGCAAGCAAATATGTATACCTGTCAGTAGTTGATGACATAAAACATCACAGTGTAAAACAGTACATATGTCTGAATATCTCTGCTAACACCAAAACCATGTAGCAGAACCAGCACAGACACACTTAGTTACAGTATCCCACTATCTTTTGCCCATTGTGACCCCATATTGTCAACTGATCTACAGATATCCTTCAAAAACAGGTTGCTAACTGTAGGTGTAGACCACAAAAGCCTGCACTGGAGTACAACCTACCTGGAATGGATTCACACATTTAGTACTGAAGGTCATACTTGGCATGCTCCCACACTAAATGAAACCCATGTCTGGCAACAACAGTGGACTACACATATCTGTCAGTCACAGATGTTTGTGCACACACTCCACATTGCACACCAGTCATGCTTTGCACACACATCAGATAGGAATACACACATATATCCAAGGACAACACAATATAATAGGCCAAACTTACACATACATAGATGTGTGGAAGAGAGTGACAGACAGTGACAAAGAGCTTCCCATCATGAGGCCTGCCCCACCTAGCACACATCCAATTAGACAATGCCACATGATGTGCAAATGACAATCACTGTAGACATTTGCTTCTGGTATCCCTCAACACTATAGTGTCTGTAAAAAAGTAAAACCACAGTCCAGGAACAAGGAATAAATCACAGCTTTTAGCATATAAATCCTTTAATCGCCACTTTTGTCAAAGACTTCATCAGAAATAAAACAAACTTAAGACATTTCTACTTATATATCACAGTCAATTAAACAATTTGCCTCATTAATTATCATATAAATTTCACTTGAATTCATTTATAAATGCATCTGTTGAATCACATATATACTTAAAAAGTAAATACATTGTTACATAAACACAAACTATATAAAATAAATGTATTGTGTGTGTAGAAAAGGGGGGGTTGTAACAAAATATCCACTGAAAGGTTACTACTCTAAGTCTTCTTTTCTTTTTAACATATATTCTACGATACTTTAAAAAATGTTTAATATTTATTGCATCATTTAACCCAGGTTTCTGGTCTTCTCTTAAGCAGATTTGCTATCTGGTCCCACCCAGCACACATCCAATTGGACAATACCACATGATGTGCAAATGTCAAACACTGTAGACATTTGCTTCTGGTATCCCTCAGCACTATAGTGTCTGTGGTGCTTGTGATAACTGTGTAACATGACTGTGCAAGTCATTATTCATCTAGCAGTTGTATACATGTTCCTGTTAAATGTAAACATGTGTGTGACTGAGTGTTGTGTGTGTGCTTCCAGATGGATAGTTTATGGCCCATTCACACACACTACACTCCCCATTGCCCTACTTTCTCAAGCCTGCTGATGTCATTCACCTTGAAATACTCCTTTGGGGAAGGAATAGCCCTATAAGCTCAGTGGTGCATGCTGTAACTGTGTAATGTTATAGTGTGATGTACTAGTTAGGTCGAAGTTCTAATCCCTGACATGATGACTATGTGTGTGTAGGGATCAATGCTTCTGAGGTCATTCACAGTCACTACACTTTCCATTATCCTACTTTGGCAAGCCTGCTGATATCATTCACCTTAAAATGCACCTATGGGCTCCATGGTGCATGCTATAACTGTGTGATACTATAGTGTGATGTACTAATTAGGTAGGAGTTCTAATCCCAGACATGGTGTATGTGAGACAATGTGTGTGTTTGTGTGTGTAGGGATCAATGCTTTTGAGGCTATTCACAGTCACTACACGTTCCATTGCCCTGTTTTGGCAAGCCTGTTGATGTTATTCAGCATGAAACACACCTTTTTGGAACAAGTAACCTTATAAGCTCTGTGGTGCATGCTATAACTGTGTAATGCTGTAGTGTGATGTATTAGATAAGTAGGAGTTCTAATCCGAGACATGGCAACTGTGAAACTCTGTGTGTATTTGTTTGTCTGTGTAGGGATCAATGCTTTTGAGACCACTAACAGTCACTACACTTTCCATTGCCCTACTTTGGCAAGCCTGTTGATATCATTCACCTTGAAATATACCTTTGGGGAAAGAGTAACCCTATAAGCTTTGTGGCGCATACGATAAATGCAGTGCACTTTTTAATCGCAATACATAGCTAGGTAGGGGTCTGAATCTCAGCACTATCAAGTGTGTGTGTGTTTGTCATCAGTATTCTGTGTGGAGGTAGCTGTGACTGTGTAATAACAGGACTCATTGGGGGCGGGTTTTGCAAATTTCTTATATGGAGGACCTATTATATGTCACACTGTCCACGTTACAAGGACAACAGATGTCAAACAACATAGAGGCTGGTGTAGACAATCCATACCCCTACATGTGACATGATGGATTGGGGAACAATATAGGCAACCCTTGTATTACCCAGAGAACACTCGCCACCCATGTCTCAAACACAAACAAACTTGGCTAGACAATGACCACTATGTTGGTAGTTACCTGCATATTGGCCACAGATAGAAACCATGGTGTTATTGCAGTGGACTACAGAGGACAAGGCACCCTGTTCCATCCCTACAATAGGCAAATAATTGCTTACAGTGGTCCTTTGCTATGCTCTCCACTGGACGCCTGCAACAACAGTAGAGTCAGCAAATATAACCTACAAAGGAAATACCATGCCTTATACACATGCCCTGTATGAACAGATTCCACTAACACCAGTGAATACCTGTATCATGCTGTCAATGTAGGTGCAGGATCAACCTCAGTTCCATAGCCAGTTTGCACCACATGAGGTCAGGAATGCCACATCAGATGATAACAATCTGTGCACAAAACATGCCCCAGACACCCCAGGTACAATTCCACATGTCAAAGAACATGCACGTGGGACATATGCATATCCCAGACACCATCCATGTTATGGAATATAGAACACATACATGGCAAGCATTGCACAACACTGGCCACCCACAATAGTAACCATGATGAGTGGATGGTGAATACAATACCCAACTGTGTGGGCCAATACAGGGACTACACCCCTGAACCACACTGCAGACCATTGTCATGTGGCCTGATGCTAAGGTATACTCTTTGCCTAGCCTTATACAGCCTTCTGGCACAGTCAACCACTACACACCTGTAAAACAATGAACACATGCATGTCAGTACTGGCAAATCTGTGTCTGCGTGTGTGTGGAGATTAATGATTTAGAAACTATTCAGACTCATTACACCTCCCATTGCCCTACTAAAGCATGCCTTCTGATGTCAGTAACCTTGACATACCCTTTGCCCATATGTCAGCCTGATGACCTCTGTAGTGCATATGATACTTGCGCATTGCTGTAGTGTAGCAAACTAATTAGTTAGGAATTCAAATCCTGACCCTGCCAACTGTGATAATGTGTGTGATTCCCTGAGAGAGTGGGGTTGTGTCATCCTTTACACCTGCTTTAGTGGACAGGCACATGTACTACACTTACCTTCTCCCTCCTTTATCACTGTTGCTGATGTCACTCACCTTCAAATATACCTTTGGACAGTTATCCACTATGTAAGCTCTGTGAAGCATGCAATAACTGCATAAAAATATGATGGTAATACATAGTCTGGCAGGGGTTTAAAACCCCGTACTGGTAAGTGTGTGACACAAACATGCTTAGCTCTTACTCTCCTACCCCTCACTTTCTCTCTCTCACTCCCTCTCTGGTGGATGTGGAAAAGTACACTGTATTTGCTTAGGCAGCAGCTTGTGTTTTGTAAGTGATGCCCATGATCAGCTGATGGCCTGTGCACGAAATTCAGTCCCCCACTAGCTGATTGCATGTGGAGCAGCTGTGGTAACATTCTCATAGCCAATTGCATGGAAACACACTCATATAACTAGGAACATCATGTGAGTGTTGGCCCTTTTCATTCACTGTGAGCAGGACTTCATGTCAGTGTTTGGCAAAGAACATCACAGAGGGTAGTGGGATATACCTCTTACAGCATACACTGTGGAGACAGGCCAACAAACAGGAGGGGGATGTACCAGACATGAGGACAGACTGTAAGTCTTGCTCTTCTACATTTGAAGTAACGTTGGTTTAACAGGGTTTGGGTGGATATGGCTGGTCTACATCATTTAATACCTGTCATGACAGTGTTATGTGATTGAGGAA
The DNA here is from genome assembly GCF_019279795.1 of Protopterus annectens. Lineage (NCBI taxonomy): Eukaryota > Metazoa > Chordata > Ceratodontiformes > Protopteridae > Protopterus > Protopterus annectens. The sequence goes on along the minus strand of NC_056744.1, from coordinate 913,034,331 downwards.
TCTTTCACTTGTAGGGCTATCTGCAGACTGGCCAGAGGCTAACATGTGTTGTGTTACTCACAGATGACCTATCTTTAGAAATGCAGTAGCATAGTCTGAGGATTGCAGTCAGTACATGGTGACAACCATGAGACTTACTGACTTCATATAGCTCAGAATACATATGTCACAGCAAACCCTGTTACACCAGTAAATGTATGAGTTTATCACAGCAACATGTCAATATTGGCCCTTTGTTTGTGCCTTCAGCCACAACTCTGTCAACCTTTGTATATATGTGATGCAGAAAGAGGTGCATATTTTCAGTACACCATTATTTATTGACATCATATCCGATAACAAGCCAGTGAGATATCAGACTGCTAGACATGTTATGTATAGTAGGGCTTATATTTGATTCTTTGTATACCTCCAGACTGACCAGAGTGTGTAAGACTGTCCACATTTATTGGTCAAATCTCTGCTATATTCCACAGGACCATTACTGTGATATATGTGGTACTGTACTATGATGATCTTAGGATGTCTGTCAGTAACTGATGGAGTACATGTCAATATCAGATGTGATTTCCCACACACAACATTTATGTTAAGACAACCCTTGTTACTGTAGCAACAGTCTACATTTAAACCTGCAATACTTACATGACATCCCCTTGCACTATGAGGTTGTGACATTGGTGCTGAGGTATGACTCCACTGCATGTTCTGGACATATGTTAAATATATATGTGTATATTTATATATATATATATATATATATATATATATATATATATATATATATATATATAGATATATATATATATATATATATATATATATATATATATATATATATATATATATATATATATATATATATACATATACACACACACACACACACACACACACATATATATATATATATATATATATATATATACAGATGTATATATATATATATATATATATATATATATATATATATATATATGCACGTATATTTATAGATATCTACATATATATATATATATATATATATATCTATATATATATATATATATATATATATATATATATATATATATATATATATATGTACACATATATGGGATCAGTACAGATCCCCGAAGACAAAATCACCAAAACTAATTTCGGTTTGGCATACTTGCACTTTCGCGTAAGTATGCCTGTTTGCGAGACCGCACTATGGTGTGGATAAGGGAACATTCCCGTTTCCTCACTGTAGTGTGGTCTTGGAGTGAGAATATTAAAGTAGGGGGGTGTGGGGGTGCAGGGGCATAAACGAAGATATCTTTTTTTTTAACATATATTAACGAAAGCGCTTTTTCGGTGAAATCACTTTCGTTAATATATGTTTGGTGATTATGGATTCGGGACTTTGCACATTCGTGCATAAGTCCTAGATCCATATATATATATATATATATATATATATATATATATATATATATATATATATATATATATATATAATATACATAGATATATTTATAGATATCTACATATATATAAACATAAATATATACATCTGGGAAGGTATGTACAACAATCATGTTTACACATAACAAGGATATGTACACACACACACACACACACACACACACACACACACACACATATATATATATATATATATATATATATATATATACATACAGATAGATCTGTATATGACCATATATATATAACGCAATATACAGATGTATATAAATACATACATATGAATAAATATATGTGCCTATGTACATGTACACATATATCTACATATGTATATATATATATATATGTGTGTGTGTGTGTGTGTGTGTGTATACATATCCTTGTTATGTGTAAACATGATTGTTGTACATACCTTCCCAGATGTATCACACCGTATTTATCTGATCTGTGTATATTTAGATATAACAACATACGTGATTCAACAGTAATATCACTAAGAAGTACTACACAATTGTAGAAGTCATAGCAGTTGTTCAATACTATTCAGTATGTGTACTGACAGATATATTGCAAAAAAACAACAGCTGTCTTCACAGTTGTGATGGCTTAGTTGTTAACTGCTGTGACTGTAGTGTACTGGGTCCCGGGTTCAAGACCTGCAAGCATTGTTTTTTTTTGTTGCTGGGCAGAACAAGGGCTACTGGATACAGAGTGGTTAAGGCAGTTTTGAGCAGCTTTAAGTCAGTTTGCATGGGTTTGCATGATGGTAAGCGGTGCTAATGTACGGTTAAAGTATAGGCGCTTATGCTGTGTAGGCTTTGCTTACCAGTGCGCAAATCTGCTTAGCATTTATATTGCAGCGATGCTGAAACCTGCTAATTATGGATCAGCCCTGGTAACCAGTGATCACATTCCAGTCTCATAAAATAGCAGGGTAATGAGACCTTTAATAAGTATATTAAATTCCATGTACGTAACATGCATCTATGTGCTGTCATTACAGTAGCAAGGGGTGTGAGTCTATTGTCTGGGACACCTGAGTATATATGGCTTGTACAACACTCTTTTCTGTTTGAATGGGTTTCATACATAGGTAGTATCCCAGGTTATATGCAGTCACACTGGCAGGTAGTGTATCATTATAGCACTACTGTTGACAGTGATTTCCTAAGTAAGAGTAGATTGCAGATTGTAGTACTGGAACCAAACACCCCTGCATGCAAAGATGGACTCTGAGTCCTCACTGTTATGTTGTTGGTGTGTGAGCTGTGTCTCATTAAATATTTCCTACTGGATATTGATCTGACATGTGGATATTAACTGTAGACTACTGTGTGTATAGCACATTTCAGAGAAGGCTGCTATCATGTAGTAATGGCATACATATCAGTGTCAGATATCTATCTGTCAACACATTCATCCTAATGCTTAGCCATTTGGCTAGCTGATGTCTGTCTGTTCTCTATACAGATTTGCAGATGTCAGATATCCATCTTGGCTACTTATAGGCAATCTATGCTTGACTGACACTGACATGTCTGCCCTGCTGTGTTATGAATGCCACAGCTAGGAATTCACACCCTGTAAGCACCACATGCCATGGATACCTCACCCTGAGGATCACCCCTGTATTTTCTATTGCTAGATGGTCTGTTGGCACATGGCAGGTGGCATGATACCACTGTACACACATCCCCCACACTTCCCATCTCTACATGGACAATAGCCTGGTACACACCTATGAACACCTGCACCAATTGACCCCAGTACTGACAAATATGTATGTGTGCATTACTGAGAATAACAGTGTTTGTGTGTTTGTAGACCTGTCATTGAGAATACCCTGAGGCCCTTCACACCTACCATACCCCACATTTCCAAAGTTAGATGTGGCTGCTGCTGTACCAGACATTACATGTACCTTGTTACACTATTCTCCCTAAGGGCTACCTGGGGCTTGCAGTATCAGCACAACACTGTTGTACAGATGGGTTGATAGGCATGGGATACCCTCTGAGTTCTGGCAAGTGTGTGTATGTGTGCATGTGTGTATATTTGTAGGATACAGCATTCTGAGGCCACATTCTCCTAATACAATAAACCTTGCCACACAGTATTAGGGATAGTGATGTTGCTGACCGTAGAAGAGCCATGACAATGCATCACCTTACTATCCCTGTGGCATGTGCATTAGATGCATATCCCTGTAGTAGTACTCTTGGGATAGACAAGGGGTTGTATTGCAGTCCTGGTCAATGTGTGATGGTGGGTATGTCAGAGTGTTATCATGGGTTTCAGTGCATACAATATCTACTGTGAGGTGTGAGTGCTGGGTAAACTGTCTTTACACCATGGTACCCCCAGTACATGTCCCATGTTCCACTGTATGGGGACCACTGTCAACATCAACCATACAGGTAACTGATAACACTATCCTGCCCAGTTATGCATGTGCTGTGTGCAACGTACCTGTAACAGAATGGACACACTCACAGGGTAGTTAGCACTGATAAGCCCAGGTCTCTCAGATGTGTTTATGACTGTTATGTGTTTGTCACTGTGCATATGATAGTATTTCACACTATGTATTGTCCATAAACTACCAGTACATCCCCCATTACCATACTGTACAGGCCTGGGGATGTTCTTCACGTAACATGTAACCTGGAACACACCTCATCCTACAAGCTGTGTGGTGTGTGCAATTAAGGCAACACACATCAGTAGCACTACATACCGAGGTATGGGTTCTAGTCCCAGTGTTGCCAAGTAAGAGTGTGTGTATGTGAAGGAATCTACTTCCATTTGCAGAATATACATGTCCCAGGAAGTCGTCTGTCTGAGAACTGCCTGGCATATGATAACATTTCACAGGTGTCATCCTTTGTAAATACATTCCATCACAAATAGTAGTAGATGTGCAAATGCCCTTTTCCCCACTGTATAGGTGTACAGTGATACTGTGGTTGGTATATACAGCTGGGTGTGGCTCTTGTGGACATGGTCACCATCATTGTAGTTACTGTTGAGTGTATCCCCCTGCTTATCTGGCCGTAATACTGTACAGTTAATGTTAACAGGTTAAATAGTGTCTATCACACTATCTTATTGTTCTACAGCACCTCTCATGCTCCAAAGGATATGGCTGTGCCACCCACACCAGCACACCTATGTTTACTGAGTTGAGGATTTGCATTACATTGGGGAAGGGGACATATATCCTGCCAGTACCATCGTAAATGGTATTAAAGTAGCAGACTGCTTATTTCCCAAAATGTTGTTGTGCCTATTCTGTATTGGTGGAATTACATAGGCTAAAATGGGTTCATTGCAAACGTACATACATCCAATGTACAGTATTCTCTGTGTATTGCATCAACACCAAGGCCTCTATGTGTGTGTTATACACAAACATGTGGTGTGTACCACCCAGTACACTTACCATTGTCCACTGTAGAATGGCTGCTGACATCAGCCACCATGCACTCACCTGTATACATCACCCCCAGACCTATCTGCCATGTGGCACATGCAGTAACTGTTATACAGACCTGTGACATATGTTCATCTGTACCCAGGATATGGTACAGCCAAGGTGTCACCACAGTGCCATACCCCTTGTAGGAAAAAACAGCAGACCAACATCCTGCCGACACATAGACACCTACAACACAAATGGAATACATTATGGAGACCACAATCACTCAGTGTTAATAACACATATAATGCATTATGGCAGGACAGCTACACTTCCTGACATGTAAGCATTAAACTTTACTGCTGAAAACATGTTACACAGCATTACATTGATACACCATAGTACAGTCCCCCTGTGCATCAGAACCATATTAGCCTGTCCCTGTATCGATGTTCTGGATGACAGGGATGTGGGACAGGTATCATTATATGCACAGGGTGTGTTGTTGGTTTGCCAGAGATCTAGGCTGTGTCATATGCTTGACACCATGTGTGTGAGTGAGGGGGTTTAATTATTAATTTGTCTGTGGTGATGTGGTGTGTGTAGGTATAGGGTTGCCCTAGCTCTGTTAGTATTGTGTGTGTGTATATGCATGCACACAGTTCTGCCATGTGGCTGCCTTATACAGGGGTTTGTTGGACAGCTGCAGACCATACCTGGCAGGGTGTGCAGTTCACCATCTCTGGCCATGGACATGTGAACTGTGCCTGACAGGGGTTCCACGGGCACCACCAGGTACAAGCCATGATATGCTACTTTCCTCTGATGATGACATATGTCCACTGGATCAGGGTCCCTCTTGGGACTGGCCAGGGCCACTTGCATGTGGCCTGCTGTGGTGTGGTGTGGACAGCACCCCCTGCAATTCTGGGGCTGATACTCCCACTATCGGAGTGGCTCTGTTTTTTAGCATGTCAACGTCGACCTCCAGCTCCTCCAGCTGTTGGTGTTGCTGGCCTACATCCACGTGGCCTTCGCACCATTCCCACCACATGCTCGACCACGGACATTCCACGGTCGAGGATTCCCACCATCTCACCCAACCGTCTATCCATGATCTCTGAAAAATAATGGAGGGTGCCTGCAAGATCACAGATGTTAGTAACAGCTGAATGAGTAGCCTTCTGCAACCTCAGAGTCTGTCTGGTGTACTGTTCCATATGTGCCTGCACCTCCATAATGGCCTAAAACATGCACCTGATGGTACCAGATGTGGCACTTCTGCCAGGGGCACAATGACCAGCAGGCCTCCAACGAGCACCCATGTACATCTGCCTATGTAGTACCCCACTGGACATCCAGCTATGGCTGCTGTATCCAGACACGTGCCATAGATATCACACTGTCCTGTCCCATGCCACCAACCACCAACTGTCCCTCAGCTATGGCCACTGGTGATGGGGTATGTATAGGCATTGTGACTGTGTGTGGGGATGGGGTGGATAACAGTGGGATGTCAAACAATGGCGCAGCTTCAGCCCCTGACAACCACACCTGTGCCGCAACACACCTATCATCATTTTCAGTGTCTGTATGAACACCAACATCAGATTGCCTGCAGGAGAGACCCTGACCCACCTCGCCACCTGTGAGCGGAAAACAAGAAATGCACTGTAATACCTCTACATCTTTGCTTAACAGTACACACAAACACACACACACACACACACACACACACACACACACACACACACACACACACACACACACACACACACACACACACACACACACACACACACACACACACACACACACACACACACACACACATCACACACATCCTGACATTCCACCATACTACTTACCTGTCCCTGAGTTTACAGAATGTCCCTAGTTTTTTCTCTTAATTTCCCCATCCTGCATAAGTCTTGAATAATTACAGTCAATAATACTGATCATTAATGTATCATTCTTCTAACTGCTCAGAAAAGTGATAAAAAACATGGCCTGTTACTCCATTAACTCTTTAACTTGATTGGAGTAATTTTTTTCAAAGACGGCTTGATATCATCAAGTGTTCACCCTGGTTTTGTCCAGATGTCTTGAGCATGGCCCCCATATGTTATGGGATACTACAGTCACTCAATAATATCACGCACTGGAGTGTAATACTTAACTATTGTTCAGTAGATGCAAGATCTGTTTCTCTATTAACTTTTTATGTGGACTACAGTAATATTTGGAAACACTCTCTGGTGTTGTCTAGTAATTCCCCAATGCATCTTTAGTGCTGCATATGTGGGTATTCTTTCACCTTTCTGCTGATTGTAATTAAAACAGTATCCCTGGTGTCTAGTTTTCCCTCCCAATGTATCTTTCATGCTGCAGACTTTATTATACTATCAGCTGTCCTGCGATTACATGTCAGAAAAGTATTCCTGGTGTCTAAAATGTCTTTCCATGTCCATGTACTGCACGATTTCTAAGGGAAGTTGAGAGATATGAACAAACTCACACTCACACATATGCATACATGGACACACACACACACACACATACACACATGCATGCGGCATACATCAACCCCCCTCCACTCCACCAGATAGCACTTACAGACAAATTAATCCCCCCCCCCACACACACACACACACACACACACACACACACACACACACACATACACACACACACACACTTACAGGTGAGGTTCCACAAAGATATTACACACAGACCTCTCATTACCCATCTGTCAACATGCATGACATATGGCTCTCAACAGCATGCAGTGCAGCTATAGTCAATCCCTACTAGCAGCATTATACATCTCTGTGATGCATGGGTTGTGTTAGTAGGTGATGTCCCTTCCCCTGAAACACACTGCACCCATGTACACAGTATTGCTGTGCACCTGTTCGGCACCCTGGCATGTACTGTGCACCATACCTCACAGGTGTACACACCATTGCTGAATGTGTATATGTGTGTCAGTTATGTTTGCTCTGCTGCTCACAATCCCTATGTGTTTATTCAACACATACCTGGGATGATATGTGGACAGATGTCATTTCTGAATGCTTGATGTCTGATTTACAGATCTCATCATCAGCGGTGCATGTATGGCCAATAAAATACAATTACACTGACAAGCTTTAAACCTCACCATGATTATGAGGAGTGTACAAACCCTAATTGATATGGTGCCCTCTTCCTTGATATGCCGTGGGGCCACATTACTGCATATGTTAACATTACATGAACCTGATATGTGACATATGACCTGTGCAATTAAATGCAGTATCAAACAAATGTGTTAGTTGTGCAGATGCTGATTGAGATGCATGTAATTTGTTTGTGCATATGTGTGCACACCCTTATCATGAAGGTTTGTTGCACCTACTGTTGTGTGTACTACAGCAGTCACTATTCCTGGAAGGGGTATACTAGCATGTGCCATCTGCATTTGCCAGTATTTGGTCACTCAACTCATGCTCACAGCCCTTGGAGGTCACACAGTGCAGTCAATATTGCTGTGGAGTCAGGGTTATGTCTGCCACAATTCATGACCTTGACTGTGTGCAGCCATTCTTAGTGAGCTTTGGATCTCTGCTTCAGTGCACTGTTGTGTTTCAGGATGACACCCCCCTCCCCATCCTCAGCCTTTTTGCAGATGCTTGACAACTATGGCCTACACATGTGTGTCATTTTGCAGTGTCCCAAACTCTGAACACCATGTGTACTGACCTGTTCCCTGCTAATGAATGGCAAACATACAGGTGTACACTGGTACCAGCAAGGTACAGATGGAGATGGCAGGCCTGAGGTGGGGTGAGGTGTTGGTTGTGCAGTACATGTATCTTAATTGATACTGTCTGTAGGTTTCCAATGTGGTCTTGGTACACCAGTACACATTGCAACCCATGCCTTTGGGGGACTTTTGCTGTTATGCATATGCTACCTGTAGTGAGGCCTGGCTGATGTTTCCTGTGGTACAACTGTCCAATCTGATTACCCTAACCCATGGGCCACACTTATGCAGAGTCCAGGCAATTGCAGACACAGGTACTGCACAGTCAGTGCATGCTAGACATTCCTGCAACTCCCTCAGTGTTGTGACATGTAACTAGGCAGCCTGCATGACCAGTTTGCAACATGTGTCGTCATCTGTCTTGGATGGCCATCTGTTTATTTTCTACATTAATCCTGTCCCATATATCCTCACCACATACATGACTGTCTGCACTGTTTGCCATGGTATATGCAATGGTGAGGTAAGGCTACATGTCCAACTCCAGGGTGCTACCTGTTGGGTATGGAATCCCTTCCATGGCTTGTAAGATGTGTGCAAGCCACGGCTGCCTCTGTTGCAGGTAAGTGGTCAAATGTCTTGGACAGCAGACCAGTTGTTGGTGTGACATTGAGGACCTGTACTAGCTGGAAGGTCCATACTCATGAAGAATGCATGCTGTCAGTACCTAAAAAGCTGCTTCCACAATATGTTATCTGGAGTGTATGCATACATATGCTTCCAGTGTTTGTGAAGTTATGCATTCCACATATTTGCTCTCCTAACATAGGATTCCATATTACACATTCATAGCTCATGTTAGGACCACATTGCAGGTTGTAAGGGTTGTGGAATGCAGTATTGTGATATGCCGTAGTGTAGATCTGTATCAGTTGTCATTGTAATAGTGGTATATACACTGTTGTAGCACTGTATAAGGGTGATGTTTCAGACATGTCCGTACTGTAGGCCATTTTTCCCACCATTATGTTCATCTCATGCACACATCTTGCAATGACAGGTTGTTAGTTATATTGCAGGACTCTTACATACCCTTCAGGTATGCCACCATGGTGACCACTGTGATGCAGTTCAGTTAACAACAACAATACGTGAACATGTGCAGCATGCATTATGGATAGGTGTGTTAAATGTGTGCTTGGAATATACCACGGCCATAACATGACTGGTATATTGGCAAAACTGAACAAACACCATACTCACCAGCTATAGGCTGCTGCCCTGGAGGTATATCAGATGGACCTACATAATTGTGTGAGAGATGTGATGTCAGTAGCCACACCTGTGGCATTGGTACAGGGTGGAAGCAGCATTACAGTACATCAGCAGTACAGACTCACAATAATACAGATTATGCACATCTGTTTATTACTATGACACAGCAACAGACTATATATATATATTTCATTTCACATATGCATGATTAAACTCTACAGCTGCAAATGGATACACAACAGTGGTCTACTGATGTGCCCTGTGGCCTTACCTGCATGCTCCTCAGCCATTGTGTGGGTAGCACCCACCTCCGCTATGCTCTCCACCGGGTCTTGTGTTTGCGGGTGGCCAGGTGCCCTAAGGCTGGTGAGGAGCTCCTCAAAATGTGTTAGGGTGGGCTGGATGGCATGCCACCCCCCATTGCAAGTTGGTCCCCCCTAACCACAGCAGCACACTGACGGGCATGGCAGAGTAGCTCAGTGCATCGATGTCGGACCTGCTCATAACTGCGGTTATGCAGGCCAGCATTGTTTACCCTGTGGACAAAATCATTCAACAGGGCATTCCTCTCCTACAGATCATGGGCTGTACGCCCGAACAGGGTGTGGTAGTGCTGCACCAGGTACGTGATGATGACATCATTCTCCTGCACTGTGTACATCAGAAGTCTCTCCCTGGACATTTTGCCTGAAAGACATAAAGAGGGAAACGGGTCTGAGGACCTCATACTGCAAGGATATAATAGTTGTTAATACACATCTCTGTCTCCCCCTACTATATCTGCAACAACAATCTGATCACACAACTCAACAGGTATGTATACAGAAGACCTACCCTTGGGACATATATTGTATTGTAGAACAATTTGTGCAATGTGTTTGTAGTCATGTTCCATGTTGAAACACTATCATTGGTGGCCTGTTATGAACAATGTCACCTGTATGCCATTGTAAGGGCCACTATGGTTCCATATATGCATGTGTTCTGTTTGCTATGTGACTGCTGCACATCTGCTGTTTTGTGTTAATGGGGATATCTATGCATGCTGTTAGACATAATCCTGGAATATGTGGACTATTACTACCCACATATGTTCTATAACAGTAACACAATGGCATGTTTGGGAAGACAGTTGCCAGCAGAACCACCTCTCCCACCTCATCTGGCCATGTTACCAAGCTACATCATATCGGGGACCCACACTGAGACCTCATCATCTTCTGGTCCTGCACTACCTTCAGGTGGAACCACCTCATGGGATGGTGTTCACACCCCTGGGAACACACACAGGCAGAATCCTGTCACCCAAAGTCAGGTCCGGTGCATAGGGATCTCCACAGAGACTTGTGGAATGTGCTACAGCACCTTTAGGCCATCAGTACACAATCACAGGGTCCACATGCTCCTCATGTTCAGCCCCCAGCCCAGGCACCTTCAGGGCCGTGAATATGCTGTTGTGACTGCACATGGGTGGAGACCTTGGTCCCATTGTTTCCATATGGTGACTCATGGGCTTCCACATTCCAGACAACACTCCCCATCCAAGGTGTTTACCCACCACATGTGTCATATACCACCCCTGTATGCTGCTTCGTCTGTCTTCCAACCCAAACTACCTCCCCAGATATACCTACTATCCTTCACCAAAATACCAATCCCACCTTCACAAACAAGGGCAATGTATTACCAACATGGAGTTCACACCAGACATAACTGTCCATTTTGCAACTTACTGCTGTATATATATATATATATATATATATATATATATATATATATATATATATATGTGTGTGTGTGTGTGTGTGTGTGTGTGTGTGTGTGTGTGTGTATTAATATGTGTGATTTTCTTTTGCACATATCGTGCAGCACTGTCATTCAACAGTAGGGGACATGTATTTATATAAATATGTGTTTGTGTGTTTGTATATATGTAGACATATACTATATATATAGTGTTAAGAAAATGTATATCTGCAATGTGCAAGCTTAAATGCATTTAGGGTTAAAAAGAAATTAATATGTTTATTCTGCTTATTCTGTGTGAAATATGTGCAGCTGCAGGACACCTTGATAAGAGAACAATTGATGCCTGAAAGTCTACCATAGTCAGCAGAATGTGTATTGAGGCCAGGGTTGTATCTTGACCCTAGGCAAATGTATCATATCAGAACTGGACAGCTGAAGGAGTGTGAGAAACAAGGGAGGGCTGAAATTAGCCCAAGGCCAGGTTGTTTTTCTCAAACATGCTTTTGCAAGACAGCAATTTTCTGACCATGTCAGCAGTAAATCTAACAATATCTTCTTGTGTACATGCAGAAAACTGTATAAGAACAGCATGCTGAACTATGGAAAATCAGACAGACCTTGTACTTACATGCTTTGTCTCCTTGCTGCAAGTAATAAAGGGTGCCTTACTTGAACCTTACGTGCATTGATCTTTGTGTTTTCCTTTACAGATTGGTCCTTCGGACCGGAAACCCTCACTTCACCTCGGATCAGATGGCCAGGTGGCTGAAACCGTACGGGGAAGAAACCAAATCGGTTCTTCTTATGTGAAAAGTCCTCCGACTGAATTGTCGTCAAAAGAGGCCAGCCACTTTCTGATCTGCGGCTGAAGGACGGATTTTTCCGCGAATCAGTGATCAATTATGTGGGCTCAGGTAAGGTGAATCTACTTTTTCTGTTTCAAGATCAGGGACTAGATGTGTATTGTTTCTGTCAGATTGTGTTTTCTTATAGTCAGGGATAGAAAAGGTACAATCTTGTCATAGATCAGGTGAAACAGATCAGTAGGCTTTAGACAGTCATTCTGAAGAGACTTTAACAAAATCTGTGGTACACATAAAAATCTGAAAGCATCAGGTAATATTTTTCTGAACAGTCTATGTAGCAAACAAAATAGGGAAAAATGGGTAATAATTGTGCAAAGACAGCCGGAAATCTACCGTTGATGGAAGATGCAAAATAAATGCAGTCACAGCACGCAGACAATATTAGATATTTTTCAAAATGGGGTATTAAGTATGAATTTGATGGAAAATTAGAAAAATCCTCACTTATCAAACTTATCAAGCAACTCAAGACTGATTCTAAGGGTCAAGTTAAAAAACAACGACAGTTAGGAATTCCCCAGGCACACAGGTGGCTGGAGGAAGCAAACCGCAGAGACCAAAAGAACAAAGATTCAAAGACAATGTTTTTAGATAAGGAAGACAATAACTTGGTAGTGGCATCGGCACCTCCGCCTCCCCCTTCTTTACCAGAGTACAGAGCAAGTGGACAGATTGACCCACCCCCATTATATCCTATGCTCACTAGAGTTAGTGACATTATAAAATTGAAACTAGCTAAAGTTAGAGATCCCATCTAAACTAGGTCCCGAACAAAGGGAAATAATCAAGAAGAAGGCTCTGAATTATGGCAGGTAGTTAAGGATACACAACCTGTAGAGGAAGAAATATGCCCACTTATAGAAGTTCCGAACCCTCAGGCAGGACAGGAAGATCAGAGTCCAACTATCTTAGTGTATAGACCCTGGACTCCGGAAGATATCCGGAAAGCTACAGAAGGGATTCCCCATCCAAAACTTAATTTCAGAAAATTTTTGGAAGATTTACAAGGAATGAGGCTAAGTTATAACTTAAATGGGGAAGAGATAGAAGAAGTAGTTCGACAGATTGTAGGACCAGATTGGTACATGATTTGTGGCAACTGGAATCCTCGTGACGCTGCACAAAAACCTCTTCTGCACAGCAGCGTAGAATTAGACACTAGAGTGAAGGGACTTACAGACCGCATCTCTGAGAAATGGAAACCTAGGGCAGACTGGACTTGCATTAATCAATGTGTCCAGCAGGAGGGTGAATCAGTTGACCAATACTTTGCTAGACTGTTGGAATGTTTTAACAACCACTGTGGAATGCAGGTTCCCGAAGATCAAAAACAAGATTCTCCATATGAACAGCAGTTAAAGAATGCATTTCTAAAAGGTAGTAGTACACCTATAAGCAGTTTCATTACAGAACACATGGTTGACCATCGGACGAATAGATTACATTCACTACTCGAATATGCTAGACAAGCTGAAAGGCATTTTAATAGCAAAAAGAAAAAGAAGTCTCAGGTATTTTCCATAGAAGATGGAGCAGAAGTTTATGTAGTGCACCCCGGGAAAAAGGGCAGGAAAAATACACAGGGAGGTAGGCAATCTGATCAGCGATCAGAAGACTTTGAAGGACACAAGAAAAGGGGAGAATGTTTCAAATGTGGTAAAAAGGGACATTTAGCAAGGGATTGCAGGAAAAATAAGAAGGCAACAACGGAAGATAAAGAAGGTGAGGACTGACTATATGATAGTCAGAAATCACAAGAAGAGATCAGTAGAGAAAGGACAAACGAGGATGTGAAAAGGGAAGTAGAGGAAGTACAGGAAATTAATGACGGTTCAGGAGAAGATGAAGTACTAGATTTAGCTTTATTGAGCCTGGAGCTCTATTTAGCAGATACAAAACCGGAAGTTACACTTTTAGTGGAAGGCAGTAAGGTTAAATTTTTGTGTGATTCAGGGACATCATGGACCCTGATACACCCCTCCAAATTACCAGACAATTCGGAGTCACCTGATTACATATTGGTCAAAGCAGCGAATGGGCAGCTATACCGGGAGCCCCTCTCCCACAATATCACCATAACAGATCCTGTTTCATGATTAACACAAAGAAGTAAGATTGTAGTTTCTGTGAAATGCACAGTAAATCTCTTGGGCAGGGATCTTATGCAGTTATTTGGCATAGCAGTGGTTCCAACTATGCAGGGTATGGAAGCGCAGCGACGAACCGACACCTTTATGGTTCAATCGGGGGGGGTGAAATGTTTTATTGGTACAGTCAGGACCTGGTTACAACTGGTCCAGGGACTGTGACCAAAGAACTGATGAACGTAGCCCTCAGTAAGTCTGCCTCCCTGGACATTGATAAACAGCACCTACTGCATTGCACCCTGTATTTTTGTAACACACCAGGGCCTGATAATGAGTATGAAAAAGAATTGTTTAAGCATCATAGAAACAGATTGATACTGAGAAACTTATACTGGGATGCAGAAGGGAATAGTGTAGCCAGCTGTTCTCTGCCCCAGGAGTTTTTGACACTTTATAAATCCAATCGACTACCACATGTTAGCCTGACCAAGAATAAAAACATACGGTGGACAGACCTAGGGGAGAAAGTTACAAGATGGGAAAAACAAACAGAACTGGAGTTGTCAGGACAGGGAATACAAGTGCAAAAACTGAATTGGGTAACTCAAGCTAACCCAGCTGTACATCTGCAGTCTCGTGGAGACAGCTGATGGATACTCCTGTTGATGGAAGAAGAAAACGCCTTACGAGATATACCAGAGACCATCTGGTCAGCAGGAAAATCAGATGTAGGACTTATCCGTACTGCAGGTCCAGTTAGTATTACACCAAAATCAGTGTTTAGACCACAAAAGAGACAGTATCCCTTAAGAAAGGACGCAGAGGCAGGAATAAAACCTATCATAGCAACATTACTTAAGGGAGGGGTGCTAGTAGAATCCCCTGATTCTCCGTGTAATACACCTTTATTTCCAGTTAAAAAAGCCAATGGAGAATGGCGTATGGTTCAGGATTTGCAAGCTGTAAATGATGCAGTAATACCAAGGGCACCTATAGTGCCAGATCCACACACCTTGTTGAATGATTTAAAACCTCAACAAGAATATTTCTCTGTGGTAGACATTAGTAATGCATTCTTTTCAATACCGATACACCCAGACAGCCAATATTGGTTTGCAGTCACGTTTCAGGGAAAAAGATACACATATACGTGATTACCACAGGGATATTGTGAGAGCCCTACTATATTTTCACAAGAAATGTCAAGTAACCTGGCAGGATTTAACCCACCAAAGGGTAGTCAGGTCTTACTTTATGTCGATGACATTCTATTAGCAGCCCCCACCCTGCAGGATTGCAGGGAAGATACAGTAGCACGTCTACAATTTCTAGCTGCTGAGGGACACAAAGTGAATAAGAACAAACTGCAACTTTGGAAAAAACAGGTAAAGTACTTGGGATATGTAATATCCAAGGGAGGTAGAACTTTAGATGAGGACAGAAAGGTGGCAATTTTTCAGGCACCAAAGCCTACCACCAAGAAGGAAATGATGTCCTTCTTGGGAACGACTAATTTTTGTCGGAGCTTGATTCCAAACTATGCCTTGGAATCTGCATCTTTAACTGACCTTATTTACAAGACACCTATGGCAGCGCAGAACTTGTTACAATGGACAACGGAGGCAGAATCTGCTTTCTGTAAGCTGAAACAGTTAATAGCCTCCTCTCTAGTTCTGGGTTTGCCTAATTACCACAAGCGTTTTTTCCAGACTGTAGATTGCAAGCAGGGTTATATGACATCAGTACTAACACAACAACATGGGGATAAGCAATGTCCCATTGCTTACTATTCATCACAATTAGACCCAGTGGCATGATCTTTGTACACTGTGTGCAGGCAGTAGTCGCGGCAGCAATGGCAGTGCAGGCTTCGGCTTCAGTAGTCTTGTTTCACCCATTCTCACAATCTGCCTTTGGGCTAATTTCAGCCCTCCCTTGTTTCTCACACTCCTTCAGCTGTCCAGTTCTGATATGATAAATTTGCCTAGGGTCAAGATACAACCCTGGCCTCAATACACATTCTGCTGACTATGGTAGACTTTCAGGCATCAATTGTTCTCTTATCAAGGTCTCCTGCAGCTGCACATATTTCACACAGAATAAGCAGAATAAACATATTAATTTCTTTTTAACCCTAAATGCATTTAAGCTTGCACATTGCAGTTATACATTTTCTTAACATTTCCCCCCTTTTAATACTTTATTCTACCTTCAAATCAAGCATAAACAGTTTTTTCTTCCCATAACCATTTCCTACTTAGGATTTGCAGTTAGAGAGCTTGTGAAAGCATTTTTTTCAGTTTTGAGTAATTCTTCGAATTCAACATTCTGATATAAAGTTTCTGAAACTGAAGCATCTATGATATTCATAACTAGTCCTTTCATACAGGGGATGCAGCAGCATCCGCACACCATCAGTAAGGCTACCCCTACACAGATGGCAATCAGAATGTTCATCAGGATGCTGCCCCAACCCCCGAACCATTTCTGGAAAAAAGTCCGTCAATGGATTTGGTCCTGGTTTGGTCATGGCCGACACTTACTGAATTACTTCAAGATGGCTGTCTATCTCGTGTTTGTTGTCAGGAATAAACGAACAGCACTCCTCCTGGATTAAAGCACACGTACCTCCTTTCGCTGCTAGGGTGAAGTCAAGAGCCATGCGATTTTGAAGTACCACTGTTCTCATGGCAGTTAGTTCATCGGTTACCAATTCTAGGGCAGAAAAGGTCGCATTACTCATTATTTCAAGAAGTTTAGATAGTTTTCTCAGCTTCCAGATCGATTTCATTGCTCCATATGCTGGTATTATGCCTGCCCAAGATATGATGTCATCACCCAGATCCATGTGCGACAGTCCTTTTCTATTCCCATGGCCTAAATCATGATGGTATTTCCAGGGTGCATCGATTTGTCCCACTGGAATAGCAGGCTTCTTGATTTCTCGGACATTCAAAATTTTCCCTTGAGGTAAGACTGCCGTGTGTCGTATGGCCGGAACCAGGTATCCCAAAAAAACAGCTACCGGACCAGTTTTCAGGTAGCCATTTATATGCTTTTCTTCCGCATATAAAGTAACAATTTTCTACTTTAGTGGTAACTTTACTATGAACATACCCTTGTCCTGCGTGAAACATTTTTTTGTCAATTATGGACAGTTGTTTGTATAGAACAGAATCATGTTTTACTTCCTTGATTGTTCTATGCATTAATTTACAAAACGAGTCATAGTTCGTGTTGCAATAAGATCCGGTGTTATTAGGTTTAGTGTAGCATCTATAGGGAACTGTTGCATTACAATGGCTCCATCGTACCTTGATTGTATCATTCTTATGAAAACACACAGTTCCCTTTTGACGAATAGACAAGTGTAATGCTACTTTATCTTTTGACGTGACATTCGATATGTCATGAATTAGGTTTTCCCAGGTCTTATTAGCCCCTAGGGATTATTTTATTACAAGAAAAAGTAGCATACCTCTCTCCTGCTAGGCATCTCTCCTGCATGATCATATTATTGAGCCAACCTCATATGACAATTGAATGATGTATGACCTTAAACCCTACTACCCTGCTCCCAACACATGCAGACGGCACACCACATCGCTGCCTGCAAATAATCAAGCAGAAGACATTACCTAGGAAAGACCTCACGGATGTCCCTTGGATAATGCCGAGGTGACATACTATGTGGATGGCTCCTTCAAAAGGGGCCCTGCAGGACAGA
This sequence comes from Protopterus annectens, assembly GCF_019279795.1. Lineage (NCBI taxonomy): Eukaryota > Metazoa > Chordata > Ceratodontiformes > Protopteridae > Protopterus > Protopterus annectens. The sequence goes on along the minus strand of NC_056744.1, from coordinate 913,016,012 downwards.
ACCTAGTAGGATATGCAGTAGTCTTTGATACTGAAGTTATAGAAGCAAAATCTTTATTGCATCATTTATCTGCACAGGCAGCAGAATTGATTGGTCTGACACGAGCATGTACCTTAGCGAAGGATAAATGTGTAAACATCTTCACTGATAGCCAATACACTTTTTCCACTGTACATGTGTTTGCACAACAGTGGAAAAACCGAGGAATGATAACATCTACTAGCAAACCTATAAATCATGCGCAGCTTATTTTAGATCTTTCAGAATCTATTCAATTGCCTCGAAGGGTAGCTATTTGCAAATGTACAGCTCATACTAAACAACAGGACATAATTTCAAAAGGTAATGCGAGAGCTGATGCAGCTGCAAAACAGGCAGCTACAGAGGTATTCCTTCTAGATAAGGAATTACAACCCTCTGAAACCTTGAATTTAGATATGTTAAAGACAATGCAGACACTCACTACACAAGCAGAAAAGCAGCGATGGATGAAACGAGGAGCAATCCTCAAAAAAGGACTGTACATCTCTAAGGAGGGAAAACCAAATACTACTCACTAACTTGTTCCGCTATGCGGCATTGTTGAGCCATGGGCAGTGCCATGTCTCAACAGGGGGGATGATACAGATGGTGAACCAGGTGTTCACAACGTATGGATTTACAAACTATTCTAAAAAATTTTGTTTAATGTGTCAGATCTGTAACAAACACCATGCACAGGGGGCAATAAAGCCTAAGCGAGGGAGTTTTCCCGCACCACCATATCCATTTCACAATATCTTTATGAATTTTATAGAACTAAACAAATGTGAAAACAAGAAGTACTGCCTTGTCATTATAGATATGTACTCCAGGTGGGTGGAAGCTTTTCCAACCAAAAATCCAGATGCAGCTACAGTAGCAAAGGTACTTGTTAAGGACATTATTCCTAGGTTCGGTATTCCGGAAAGAATCTATAGCGACAACGGTACGCACTTTGTAAATCAAACTATACAGCTGCTGAGTAAGTTATTTGGTATTTCTCTAAAAAATCATTATGCATATCATCCACAGTCTGCAGGGCTGGTTGAAAAGCATAATGGTATATTAAAAAGCAAACTAAGGAAATTGATAGTTATACAGGAAAAACCTGGCTGTACTGTTTACCTCTGGCACTGTTGAGCATGAGAACTGTTCCTACAGCAAAAGGACTGACTCCTTTTGAAAAGCTGTATGGAAGGGATTATTACACACCCCAGTGGAAACCTCTCATGTCATCAGACCAGGAAGCTGATTTTACACTAGCTGAATATATGAAAAAGTTGTTGAGTTCTAAATATCTGTTGCAGTTTAATTCTGTTTCAGGTCAGAAACAAGCCGAAACATCAGAAGTGACAGTGACGCCAGGAGACTTGGTGTGGATTAAAATCATGAAGTGAAAGAACTGGGCATCGCCAAAGTGGGAAGGTCCCTACCAGGTGCTTCTTTCAACATCTACTGCAGTCAAGATAGCAGAACGGGCTTTGTGGATACACCTGACGCACTGCAAGTTGGTGAGAAACTTCGAACTGGACAAAGACCTTACCTCTCCATCGGGACCCTAAGCACAAAAGTCTGGCTACAAAGGGGGGTCAGATCAATAGGAACTGATCCATCTCAAACTCAGTGAAGCAATCATCAGTGCTAAGGTCCTATAGAGCAGAGAGTAAGATCACGTATCCAAGTAAAATGACTGAATCAAGAAAATATCTTTTTGGAAGAGCCGGAGAAGACAGAGAAAATACGGAACAACCATTTCCACAGAAATATTGCATGACCATCCTACTGATCATCATGGTAACAATAATCTTTTTGTTATGGCCATTTCTCTTCTCTTTTACACAAGTAGAATTTAGTAAGCGTGAGTGACACCCGAATTTCAATACTTACCAGGCAATGAAATACGTGTATGCTGAAACCTTCAATGTTTCGAATTGCTGGGTCTGCACAACTCTACCAACAGCACATGGGGGATTACTGCTAACTTCAGTTCCCCTAGGGGCTAATAAGACCTGGGAAAACCTAATTCATGACATATCGAATGTCACGTCAAAAGATAAAGTAGCATTACACTTGTCTATTCGTCAAAAGGGAACTGTGTGTTTTCATAAGAATGATACAATCAAGGTACGATGGAGCCATTGTAATGCAACAGTTCCCTATAGATGCTACACTAAACCTAATAACACCGGATCTTATTGCAACACGAACTATGACTCGTTTTGTAAATTAATGCATAGAACAATCAAGGAAGTAAAACATGATTCTGTTCCATACAAACAACTGTCCATAATTGACAAAAAAATGTTTCACGCAGGACAAGGGTATGTTCATAGTAAAGTTACCACTAAAGTAGAAAATTGTTACTTTATATGCGGAAGAAAAGCATATAAATGGCTACCTGAAAACTGGTCCGGTAGCTGTTTTTTTGGGATACCTGGTTCCGGCCATATGACACACGGCAGTCTTACCTCAAGGGAAAATTTTGAATGTCCGAGAAATCAAGAAGCCTGCTATTCCAGTGGGACAAATCGATGCACCCTGGAAATACCATCATGATTTAGGCCATGGGAATAGAAAAGGACTGTCGCACATGGATCTGGGTGATGACATCATATCTTGGGCAGGCATAATACCAGCATATGGAGCAATGAAATTGATCTGGAAGCTGAGAAAACTATCTAAACTTCTTGAAATAATGAGTAATGCAACCTTTTCTGCCCTAGAATTGGTAACCGATGAACTAACTGCCATGAGAACAGTGGTACTTCAAAATCGCATGGCTCTTGACTTCACCCTAGCAGCGAAAGGAGGTACGTGTGCTTTAATCCAGGAGGAGTGCTGTTCGTTTATTCCTGACAACAAACACGAGATAGACAGCCATCTTGAAGTAATTCAGTAAGTGTCGGCCATGACCAAACCAGGACCAAATCCATTGACGAACTTTTTTCCAGAAATGGTTCGGGGTTGGGGCAGCATCCTGATGAACATTCTGATTGCCATCTGTGTAGGGGTAGCCTTACTGATGGTGTGTGGATGCTGCTGCATCCCTGTATGAAAGGACTAGTTACGAATATCATAGACGCTTCAGTTTCAGAAACTTTATATCAGAATGTTGAATTCGAAGAATTACTCAAAACTGAAAAAAAATGCTTTCACAAGCTCTCTAACTGCAAATCCTAAGTAGGAAATGGTTATGGGAAGAAAAAACTGTTTATGCTTGATTTGAAGGTAGAATAAAGTATTAAAAGGGGGGAAATGTTAAGAAAATGTATAACTGCAATGTGCAAGCTTAAATGCATTTAGGGTTAAAAAGAAATTAATACGTTTATTCTGCTTATTCTGTGTGAAATATGTGCAGCTGCAGGAGACCTTGATAAGAGAACAATTGATGCCTGAAAGTCTACCATAGTCAGCAGAATGTGTATTGAGGCCAGGGTTGTATCTTGACCCTAGGCAAATTTATCATATCAGAACTGGACAGCTGAAGGAGTGTGAGAAACAAGGGAGGGCTGAAATTAGCCCAAAGGCAGGTTGTTTTTCTCAAACATGTTTTTGCAAGACAGCAATTTTCTGACTATGTCAGCAGTAAATCTAACAATATCTTCTTGTGTACATGCAGAAAACTGGATAAGAACAGCATGCTGAACTATGGAAAATCAGACAACCCATGTACTTACATGCTTTGTCTCCTTGCTGCAAGTAATAAAGGGTGCCTTACTTGAACCTTACGTGCATTGATCTTTATATATATATATATATATATATATATATATATATATATATATATATATATATAGATATATATATATATATATATGTATATATATATATATATATATATATAAATGTACATATGTGTAGATATATATTATGAGTTGTATATATATATATATATATATATATCTGTGTGTGTGTGTGTGTGTGTGTGTGTGTGTATGTGTGTGTGTGTCTGTATAACTGTACATACATGCATACATTTTATATATATATATATATATATATATATATATATATATATATATATATATATATATATATATCTATATATAGGGTGCATTCAAACATCAGGTCCACACTCTCTAACTCTCCTTCCTGCACAGCTGCACTGTTCTGCCTTGCTACAACACAAACAGGTGTCATATGTGGACACAGCATACCATTAGGGGGTATATATAGGGATAGATTGCAGGTAAGCCTATTACACACCTATGGCATTTGTGCATGCTACATTACATGTTAACATGACTGTCCTGCAAGTGGTGGGCTCTGAAACTCATGTGCCCATCATAATACCATTACTTCCACCACCAGCTATTGGCCACACTAATATACATGTCTTGTGGTACACAACACACACTATGATGGCTTACATCTTGTCATTCAGTGCTGATCTGCACAGTTGACAGGTATGCCCACTGCCCACAGGGACAAACACTATTGTCCATAGCAGTTGTTCTGCAGGACATCATTACAACACCTGATGGCACATATAAATCATTCCACATCATCTATCCCATTATTATAGACCAAGTACTACATTCAATTACATGCATATATGCTTCACATACCTGTTGTGGGATTGCCGTCTCTTCTCGATACAGTTTGCTGTGTTCCCTTGGTTAACTTGGGATGTCTGTAGGTTCAGATGTTGAACAACTTTATATTTACTGGATGTTTATTTGTTTGTTTTCTTTCTCTCTCTCTCTCTCTCTCTCTCTTTCTCTGTTTGTCTCTCTCTCCACTGCATTGATTGAGCTGCTTTGCATAGACTGCAGCATGGTTTTGTAGGTGATGCACAAGATCAGGAATGGCCTCTGCACCAATCAGTGTCCACCACTTGCTACCTGCATGCAGCCTGCTGTTTAGTACTTCCAATCACCACTGTCATGTCAACCCACTACTATAAATTACTAAATCAAGTGAGCATGGCCACTTTACCTTTCCTGTATGGAGGACATCCTTCCTGTGTGTAGGCAGCAGTGTTACAGACAGCAGGTAGCAATAACTCTTACAAGAGGACTTACAGACACAGGCCAACTACATATTTGTATAAGGTTCTGGACCTAGAGACAGTGTGAGTAGTGTTGTTATATGCATTGTATACTGCTAGTGTTACAGGGTTTGTGTGTACATACTAGTTTAGCATGGAATGCAGTCAGTCTGCATAGCTCTCAACTGTGGACCTATCCACATGATGGCCAGAGGATAGGCTGTTATGTTTTGTCTGCCCATCACACAGGTCTTGTCTCAGATATATCACTGGCATTCTGTCTGTTG
>NC_056744.1:912973214-913005714 GCF_019279795.1 Protopterus annectens | reverse complement strand
ACCTTCAGGAATGCATGGATCATGCAATCCCAAATAAAACCAAGACCCAATCCTCCAAAGGCAGATGTCCTGTCTGGTGGACCCCAGCCATAAACAAACTATACAATAGAAGGAGGAAGCTACTACATGATAGAGCAAAATCCCAAAAAGGGAAGGCATCTCTGATAAGTATTAGCAAAAAACTACGGGCACTCATAAAATCGTCTAAGGCCAGCTTCAAGAGAAAAATTGCACAGGACACTAAGGATAATCACAAGGCTTTCTTTAGTTATGTTAGGAACCTGGGTGGGAATTCCCAGATATGCTCAGAATTAGTCCAAAATGACAAAAAATACACCGAACCCACAGACATTGCCAACATCCTAGCTGACAGGTTCAGTGCAAACTTCTACCCCCCCTCCCCACCAAAAGGGCAAATATCTATCCCAGCAGAGTGCTGCCCCCCTGACATCTCAGATGCTCAGGTAAGAGCCGCCCTCTCCAAAGCAAAAAACACAGCATCAATGGAACCAAATGGTGTCCCGGGCTGCATCCTACATGAACTCCAAGAAGAGCTAAACCCAAACATAAAACCACTGTTCAATCTCAGCCTTACTACAGGATATGTACCCAAAGAGAGGCGTACAGCAACAGTGGTCCCTCTCCACAAAGGTGGTGCCTCAACGGATCCTGGAAACTATCGCCCCATAAGCCTGACTAGCTTGGTCTGCAAAGCTATGGAAAGGATCATCATGGACCTCATAAATAAAGATATTGGGGACCTACAGACACTGGATCCTACCCAGTTCGGCTTTGTTAAGGGCAGATCCTGCCTCTTAAACCTGGTTGATTTCTTTGAAACACTCACCAAGGCCATTTACGAGGGGAAGGTGGTCCACACAGCCTACCTGGACCTTGCAAAAGCCTTCAATACAATACCACACTCGGGCATTATAGATAAGCTCACCAGCTTAAATATAAACCCCTATATCACTAGATGCGTTGCAATCTGGCTCAAGGACAGAACCCACATGGTTAGAATTGCTGGAGCCATGTCAGACTCCAAACCAGTTACAAGTGGCGTCCCACAAGGCTCAGTCCTGGGACCTCTCTTGTTCGGTATATATTTCTCGGTGGTACAGGCCAACACGGAAGGACTGTGGCTGACCAAGTTCGCAGATGAATGCAAACTGGGTTCCATAATCGACTCTCCAGCTGACACAAGCATCCTCCAAAAGGGCCTCATAGAAACAGACAACTGGTGCCAGAGCCATGGCCTCAAGCTAAACGCCAAAAGGTGTATAGTCATCCCCTTTGGCAAAAATAAAGTGCCCAAAAATTACCACATAGGTGGTAATTCATTAAGTACAGAAGAAGTAATTAGGGACCTGGGGACACAAGTTGATAGCAATCTCTCATTTGACAACCACGTGGCCAAAGTGGTTAGAAAAACATTTTATATAGCCCACCTAATCATGAAGGGATTCACATCTAGATCAGGGGAGGTCATCGTGCCTCTTTACTCATCCCTCATCAGGCCCATAATTGAGTACAATGCCCCTTTTGGGATGTACTTTACCAGACGCCTGCAGCAACTGGAAAGACCCCAAACGTACCTCACCAAGAGGATCAAAGAGCTCAAACAGATGTCATATGCTGCCCAGTTAAAGAAACTCCAGCTCTACTCAGTGGCATACCGCCTGCTCAGAGGCGATCTGTGCCTGACATATAAAGCCATGTCCAACCCGGAATTAATGGACATGCTGCACCTCAGAAAATCCAAATCCCATCGAGCTACATGCTCGATAGACTTGAACCTCAGCACTGAAATAAATAGGACATGCTGGAAGGACAGATTCATAACCCAGAGGCTCCCTTCACTCTGGAATAAAATCCCAGTCCAGGTTAGGCAGAGTCCCTCATTGACTCTCTTCAAGAGGAATCTTGTTGAGTGGATGGGAGATCATACGTTTACCCCGGGTATCACTTCTGTGTCACTGTTAGACAGAGGCACATTATATTAACCTCGAAAAAGGGCATAGCAAAATTAATTTAAAATGGGTGGCGAAAGCCAAACACACTCTGGCTAGGCTTATAAATGCTCTAGGGCAGATAGCCTAGTATGAACCTATGAACCTATGAACATATATATATATATATATATATATATATATATATATATATATATATATATATATATATTATACACTCACACGCACACATACATCTACATATATAAATACATTTCCTCTACTGTTGAATGACTGTGCAAGATGATATGTTTGATTAAACAGCAGAGTTATGTGTAGGTGACATGGCTTTGTGGCATATAATTTTGGCTATAGTGTGCAGGGCCCTGGAATCAAGACTTGCAAAGGTTGTTTATTTTGTTGCTGGGCAGAACAAGGGCTGTTGGATACAGAGTGATTAAGGCACTTTTTCGCAGTTGTAAGTAGGTTTGTGCAGGTTTGCGTGATGATAAGCAATGCTAACTTCCGGTTTAATATGCCTACAGCCAGTTAGCTGGAAAATTATTCATTCTGTGTAGGTATTGCTTATCGCTGCGCAAACAGGATTAAATCCGCTTACTGCTGCTCAAAAGTTCTTACTCCTGCTTACCCCTGCGCTAATTTCTTTAAAAGAAAAGAAAAAGGAGTGGTAGAAAAGTGATGAAAATGGGCAGAAAGAGGGAAAGACAGTAGGGAAAATAGCTAGGGATGTGTAGGACAGGTGTAGGGAAGGTCCATAGCTGCCCATTTCTTCTACAGCACCAGCTATGCATATACACTGATTTGGAGGAAGATCTGGACACTCAAAGTCCTGAGAGAGAGGTGAGGACAACAATAATATGTTGTGAAGCCAATTAGAGCAGATTATATGTGTCCAGTGGACATGTGTGCGGAATGGACAGCTATGTATGAGGCGAGATTTTTGGGGGTAACAGATTGCCCTTTTTTTCTTTTTTTAAGGTGAGAGTGGGATGTTGGGGAGGAATAGTAGGTATGGGTAGGATGACAGACAAGACAGACAAGACAGCATACAGGGGCAGTATATGACACGTGGGGGGTAAACACCTTGGATGGGGAGGGGTGTTTGGAAGTCAAAAGCCCATGAGCCCCTAAAATGGAAAGAGTGGGACTGAGGTCCACAGCGGGACTGACGTCTCCACCCATGGGCAGTCACCACTGCACCTTCATGGCCTCAAAGGTGGCTGTGTTGGGAGCTGGGTAGGAGGGGCAGGCTGACCCTCTAAATGCACCATGTGGCCCTCAAGCTGGCATAGCTGATCTCCAAACTCCCTGTGGAGCTTGCTACACACCAGACCCCGGACCTGACAATGGGTGACAGTTTTCTAGCCACGCTTGCTCCGGGGGGGGCAAGCCCTATCCCCTGAGGCGGTTCCACCAGAAGGTGGTGCAGGTCCAGCAGATGAGGAGGTCCTAGGGTGGGCCCCAGATGTGCTTGGTGCCCGGTGCTATGGCCAGATAAGGTGGGAGAGGTGGGTCAGCTGGGACCAGCCTTCTCAAACATGCTATGGTGTTTCAATTTTAAAGCATGTTTGGGTCAGTAATAGTCAACACATTCCAGGATTTGGTATAACAGCATGTATAGATATTACCATTAACCCAAAACACCAGATATGGAACAGTTGCATAGCAAACAGAACACATGCATATATGGAACCACAGTGGCCATTACAACAGCATGCAGGTACATTGATGGCAGCATGCCACCAATATGGGAGTATTTCAACATGGCACATGCATAGAAACAAATTTCAATATTTATCAAACAATAGGACATATTTCCCAACAGTATATTTAATTGTGCACATACCCATTGAATTGTGTATTTAGATTATTGTTGCAGATATGGTGGGGGGGATGGCAATTAACAACTTGCATATCCCTGTAGTTCTCAATACTTTCTTAGTCAGTACTGTAATCTGTACCTGACAGATATTATTACACTACACTATGGCTTTAGTTTGGACATTGGTATGTTTGCAGACAACTATATACGTGAACTGTGTTTTACCTGCAATATACACCTCTTGCCTGGTATACCTGTATAGGTATTGTTTCTTAACCCTACCTGACTGTTTCTACACATATTCCCAGATTCCAGGTTGATGTTATGCACATACCTCTCAATTTCTTATTGCACACACTCTGGGCAAGGCTTGACAACATGCAGGTGAAACTGGGACATATTTTCACAATTGACCTCATAAACCTTTGGTGAGTTGCTACAATGACAGAATTGTTTTCATATATATTTTCTGAATATACATGATACATATGAATTGACACGAACTTCAGAATGAACTGGCTCCCCACTTAAGCACCATGTTCAATAATAGCCTTGCATCAGGCTTTGTTTCCACTGAATGGTGCACAGCAACAGTTATCCCACTCCACAAAGGGAGAGCCACCACTGATCCCAGGAACTATCAACCTATTAGCCTGACAAGTCTGGTCTGCAAGGCCATGGAACGTATCATCATGGAACTCATAAACAAAGACTTTGGTAACCTCCAACCTCTGGATCCCACCCAGTTCAGGTTTGTGAAAGGCAGATCATGCCTCCTGAACCTGATCGACTTCTTTGAGGCAGTCACCAAAGCCGTAGATGAGGGTAAGGTGGTTCACACAGCCTATCTTGACCTCGCCAAGGCTTTTGACACCATCTCCCATTCTGGAATTATAGCTAAACTCACTAAACTAGGTATAAATCCCTATGTCAAAAGATGGGTTGCCAACTGGCTCACTGACAGAACCCATACTGTAAAAGTTGCAGACTCCAAATCTGACCTCAAACCAGTGACAAGTGGAGTACCACAGGGTTCCGTCCTGGGACCTCTCCTGTTTGGTATCTACTTCTCTGAAGTACAGGCTAACACAGAAGGCCTCTGGCTAACGAAGTTCATAGATGACTCCAAACTAGGAGCCATAGTCAAGTCCTCAAATGATGTGGACATCCTACAGAAGGGCTTCACTGAGATGGATGCCTGGTGTCAGAGCCATGGCCTCAAGCTCAATGCCAAAAAGTGCAGTGTCATCCCCTTTGGTAAAAACTCTGCACCCATGAACTACCACATAGGCAGCAATCTACTTAACACCGAATGTGTGATAAGAGACGTTGGGACCCAAGGTGGACAGTAGTCTCTCCTTTGATAGTCACATCGCCACAGTAATCAGGAAGTCCTTCTACGTGGCACACCTCATCATAAAAGGGTTCTCATCCAAGAAAAAAAGAGTTAATTGTTCTCCTCTACTCGATACTCATTAGACCTATTATAGAGTATAACGCCCCTTTTGGAATGTACCTCACAAGACATCTGCAGCAGCTGGAAAGGTCACAGAAGTACCTCACAAAGAGGATTACTGGCCTCAAACAAATGCCCTACACTGACCACCTCAAAAAACTCCAGCTTTACTCCATAGCATTTCGCCTACTCAGAGGTGATCTCTGCCTAACATATAAAGCTATGTCAAACCTAGAGCTGTTGGACATGCTACATCTAAAGAAATCCCAATCCTCCAAGCTACATGCTCTATGGACCTAAACCTTGTCACCACAATAAACAGGATATGCTGGAGAGATAGATTCCTGTCCCAGAGACTTCCCATACTCTGGAACAGGCTACTCATCTATGTCAAGCAAAGTTCTTCATTAGCACTCTTCAAGAAAAATCTTGATGAGTGGATGGGAAATAGGAAATACACTCTGGGGATCACTTCTGTGTCTCTGCTTGACAGTGGCACAGGAAAATAACTTTCTTGGGTGGCATAAGCCAGGGAACCTTGTTGTCTAGGCTTATGTAGGCCCTTGGGCTGATAGCCTAGTACCTACCTATGAACCTATGAACCTATATTTACAGGTCTGACAGTCAGTTATATGTCATTAAATGCTGCCTAAATGTCAGAGATCATCACACTGATTTGCCAGGGGGACATTGTAACAGGCAGTGGGTATGGGTCAATTATCTGGACATTCTGAACAAATCTGTACAGTTGAGGGGTATGATTCTGCATAAAGCTTACTACCACTGCCAGGATTCGAACAATGGCTGTGTCTGCTAAAAATAAAATAGTGTACATCACAGTTAAATGTGCTATTTCGATACTGCTGTGTATGTCTTTACTGATTTCTGCCTATAAGTCTCCAGTGGTTTTATAATCTGACCTTGTAATTACAACATTCTTATACAGGGATTCCTAGATAGTTTTATTATGTAGCACAGTGTGGATGACAGTGATGAGTAATACATTATTATTCAGAGAAACTGCAACACTAACAATGCCATACAATACCAGACTAAACAGTACCAGTCCAGGATTTCAATATTTTATTTCCAGGTACAGTTTTCTTATCTGCCAGACCTGTGGAGGGAATGTTTGTTAACACTACCTGAATGTTGCCACACATATTACCAGATTCCATGTTATTATTGTGCACATACATATCACTCTGTTACTGCACACACTCTGATAATAGCTTCACAACATGTGAGTAGAGATAGGACATACTTTGCATCTTTCTCTCATAACATTTTGGTGAGTTGCTAGAGTGACAGGTTTGTTCTTATAGATATATTTCTGATGGTTATGATGTCTGGCAATCAGTTATATGTCATTATTTGCTGCCTAAGCTTCTGGTATCATCCCACTGATTTGTCAGTGGGACAGGGTGACAGGCAGGAAATGTAAGCCAATTATCTGAACTTTCTGTCAAAATCTGTACAGTTGAGGGGTATGATTCTGCATACAGCTTACTGCCACTCCCAGGATTTGAACCATGGCTGTGTGTGCTAAAAAACACAGTTTACATCTCAGTTGTGTGTGCTATTTGGATTTTGTTGTGTATCTTTTCACTGTTTTCTGTCTAAGTCTCCCTCAGTTGTACAATATGACCTTGTGATTACAACCATCCTATACAGACATTCCTACACATTTTATTTATGTAGCACAGTGTGGGTAACAGTGTTTAATACAACAGTACTATTAAGAGAATGCAACATTACATTACCATATGATATCAGAGTAAACACAAGCTAACCAGGAGTTAGACTTTTATTGCCAGGCTGTTACCTTTTTATTTACATACGATCTATATTAGACTCTTCCTGCCATATTGTCTGGTTTATTTAATACATCCCATACACAATACAGCTTTTAAACTGGCAATTAACTTTCTACAACTTTTAGATTTATTTCTTATGACAGTACATGCAAGATTATTACTAACCTGCCTCATGATGCAGCCTCTGCAGCCTACATGCATGGGCTTCCTGATTCACAGCCCACCGTGCTGCCACTGTCAAAGACATAAGGGGAATATTTAGCCATACCTATCCATAATATACATGAGCTGGTAATTATTAAACATGTAGTAGAATGAGTACTTACACACTGCTAGGACATCACCCTGCCTAGCTTCTTGGATCCACTGATCCAAGAGCTCCCTCTTCCTCCATTTCAGGTCAGCATAGTGATGCCTGGCCTGCTCACCATTTTGAGGGATACCAGTGGCACTGGTGATATCATGGACAAAATGGTCCCAGGCTTCTGCTTTATATTGGGAACCCTGGTACTGGCCCTGCAGCAGTCTCTCTTCATGGTCTTTTACCAGGAATCCTGCCATGACCTTGGACTCCCAAATGCCCCAGTGCTGTGCTTGGAAGCATGATCTTTCTCCGACACCAGCCATTATGCCTACAAGAGGAAGCTGAAACCAGTTATGAGATATATTCCTGCCTGTGTGGTTTAAATAGGGCTGATTTCCCACACTTTGCCATGATTGTACTGTTTTGAAACTGTTAAGCTATGGACAAACCTGCTTACCTAAGGTTGGCATTGCTTAAATGGGTATACCAATGGGTTACACATTGCTTACACCTAGTAAGCAGAGGTGTGCGGTGTTTAGCATTGCTTATTTTTAAATTTGCACACTATTTGCTATTTGGCATTGATTTATCATTTATTACATGTTATATATTTGTTTAGGATCCCTGATTCATGTGTGCGTATATTGTATGGGGCACTTGTGTTTATCTGTGGATTTTACCACATTATTACAATGACAACTCACATCTGCACTTAATACAGTGCTCCAGTTCACAAATATATGTTATTTAGTAGGTTATACAGCAAAAAAATGTTCATAAATTGCTTTCACATGGAAAATGGAATTTATTACAGTGAGGATTGAACCGGGAATGGCTGCTGGAAAAGCAAATGCTCTGACCACTACACTATTGCAGTATTATTTCAATTGAATATATCTTGCTATTTATCTTCTTGTGCTATTTAAGCTGCAGTATGCATAGCTAAGCAATGGGCAAACCTGAGCAGCTATGGTTAAATTTAATCTGTTTGATAAAAAAACATTTCTAGTGTTATTTTCTCTAGGAAGGGACAGGTTTCACTTATTGCTGTGGATTTTTGCATGCATCTGCACATTTGGCAGACATCCTATCAACCCCCCCATACCTCTCAACGTCTTCATGCAAAATATCTGGGCAAAGTTTGACAAAATGAGGTACAACTAGGGACATATTTTAAATATTGCTCTTATAAACTTAAGTAAATTGCTAGAGTAACAGGATTTGTTTTAATATAACTTTTCCGAATGATTTGGAGTCTGAAACTCAAATGTATGCCATTATTTAATGACTTCAATCCTGAGATCATCCCAATGCTTTGCCAGGACAAATGAGGTATAGGCCAAAAGTATGAGCAAAAAATGTGGACATTCTGCGAAGATCTGTACAGTTGAGAGGTATGCCACCTCTATGAGCATTCTCGCTCATTGTAATTGCTTAACAGCAATTCTTGAGTGCAGGAACATGAATATTGTGAGAGCTCTGCTCTCAGATACACACCTTCCACTTGTCTATGCTACATCTCTGTTTAGGAGCAGAGGCAGCGCGCCTTCATAACTATGCATGGTTTGCTGCCATGCTGCTCTTAAATGGTTGTTTCTGTGCAGGAATAAGCTATTCCTGCACTGAACCTTACTGAATCCCCAGGCCTGTATTATGTGCTTGTTATCGCCCCATCTCACATTTGAATGTAGACTACAACATTTTTATGTGTATGCTAGCAAAAAGGCTAAGCCATATACTCCTAGGATTAATAAATGAAGATCAGACTGGCTTTATAATAAATAGAAGAGTACAAGACAATATTATATGAGGTTTTTTTTTCATTAATTGATATAGCAAATAAAAATAAAAAAGAATTACTAATAATAACTCTAGATATTGATAAAGCTTCTGATTCAGTGAACTGGCCTTATTTGTTTAAAATATTAAATGAATATAACATTTCCTCTAGTTTTACAACATTAATTAAAATACTTTATAGCAATTCAGTATCTTTTGTCAAGACAGGTTCCTTTCTATCTAGACCCTGTAATATAGCAAAGGGTATGAAACAAGGATGCTCTCTTTTCCATTTATTATTTGCTCTAACTATAGAACCACTAACTAACCATACAAGATCTAACATAAATATTAAAGGCTTCAAAATAAATCAAGACGTTTAATCAAAAATCCAACTTTTTGCTTATGACATACTGTTGACATGTAGTGACTTAGAATACTCATTAGATCATATGCTCAAAGCCTTGGATTACTTTGAAAAGATTTCAGGTTTGAAATTTAATCATAATAAAACTAAAACATTGCTTATAAACAAAAAATAACCACTTTTTAAAATCACATAAAAAATTTAACTGGGAAAATTCTCAAATCAAATATTTAGGTATCATTATTGAATCTAAGTACAAATATTCCATATTTATAAACTATAAAAACGTAACATGTGTAATAATAATGTTAACAGACAATTGGAATAAAGTATTCTTTGAGATGAAAGATAGACTCACCCTGATTAAAATGATAACTATACAAAAAAATTATGTTATAGTCAATCATTAATTCCCCCCATTAAAATAATTATAAGAAAAATAAATTCTACTTTACTTAAATTCTTATGGTACCTTAAAAAAACAAGGATATCTTTAGACTGGCATGTCAAAAGTTTGGAGGAATGTATTTCCAAACATTGAGTTATATGCTAATACTGTAATTATTAAAATAATATTATTGTGGTTAGAATCTTCATATGTCTCTTGTTGGAAATATTTACATGAGAAAATATTAATAGACAACAACAAACTTATCATAGAGTATTTTATGAAACTGGGTATCAATATATTCTACTGGGCTCTAAAAAATTTTGTTCTGAATGAAAGGCACAAGTTTACTTTTATGCCTTTTATTAACCAAATCATTTCAACATTTAAAAGGTTTATGAATTAAAAATACTTAATCAAGGAATTGTTAATTCTAGCATTGCCCATTGTTTATACTAATGGATGCTTAGTATCTTTTAAATCAAACACAATAACAGCTCTCAAGAATAGTAATTTAATATTTTGTCATCAATTTCTTAATGGAAACAAAAGACATCCTGTTGAATATTTAATAGCAAGACGTAGCATAGTGCAAGTTGGTTGGTTAGCTATACATACATGTAAAGAATATATTCAGTATAAAATCAAAATACCACTAGATCTTCAGACTAAACCTGTTCCAAAAATCTTGGATCTATTATCTAATGTTAACAATGGGCCACCCAAGAAGAAGTCATATCTATCAATTATACACAAGATTATTAGAACTGAATTTGTTACCCCAGATATGGTATCTAGAACTTCTCAACAAAAATTAATAATGAAACATTTTCAGAACTAAATAAAAAGCCATTCTTAAAATCAGCAGGAAAGTTAATGTCCTCACATTATTGGAAAATCTATGCTTGGAAATTTCTATATAGTCTTTCTTATACCTCATAAAATTACACAAATATATAAAACAGGAAAAATGAAATTTTAGAGGTGTAATGAAGTTCTTAATGCTGATTACAGATGATAACAGATTGTAAGTTGGTGACTTCCATTTGGAGTGATTTTAGAAACTTTTCTCAGGTTTTGTGATCAGACAATTGCATTATTACTGACCACCTGATACTGTTTACTGCTGCAGTTCCAGCAGCTATACCTATTTCTCAGATACCTCTTTTTGGGCAATACTTGTCATTGCAAGAAAAGTTGTAACAAAAAAATGGAAATGTAAAACTGAATTGGCATTTGGTGAATTTGTGGGCCTAGCTAAGACTGTCTGTAAAATGAGTTGTGAACTATAAGAATGAGAACTTTAAACTTAACACATTAGTACATATCTTGGAAAAAAGCTCAGTGATTTATTGGAAAAAGTACTAATGGTTAAGAATATATAAATATTATTGTTATGGACATCTGTAGATAGTTATCGTTTACCTTGTTATACACTGTTTTAAATGTTGATGGACTCATTAAAACCAAATAAAAAGTAAAAAAAAAAAAAAGAAGAAGAAAAAGAAAAGTGAAAAGAATACATGGAGTATGTGAGAGGCCAAATTGTTTGGTCAGTAGGAAATAAGATACTCTGAAATAAGAATTCTTCAATAAAATGAAGAAATGGGAATTCTAAATGTAACAATAATAGTACAAGAAGGGTAGAGATATGTTATAGGAGAATGAGACAAAATGTATAGTGATTTATGTAAATGCTAACATGTCAGAAGGAAAACAGTGTTATGAAGAAACAACCAAATTATATTAAGATGTGAAGAAAATTAATAAAATGTGGAGATTTAAAAACAGTAAAGAACAGAGAATGGGCATATAAAAGGAGAATTGTTATGACTGAAATAAATTATATACTTTAAAGACATGAAAGAAATAACAAGGAGAGTACAGATGGCAAAGTTTTCAGATCACAGAGCAGTATGGGCCAGATTAAGGGAAGATAGAGAAATAATAAAGGATGGAAAAGTGATAAACAGATAAACTGCAGATTTTAAAAAATAAGAAGTTATACAAGTGAAATAGATATTATAGAAATAATATGAAATAAATACTATAGAAAGATGATATTACAAAGGAATACACTATAAGTCTGCTTATACACTACAAGCACTATGAGTAAACATATATTTAGAAGGCAAGAGAAGAATAAAAAAAAGAAACAAGGTGAAACATAAAAACATTTTACAGACTTATGAAAAAGAGATAGGGAAAAAAGGAAGTGACAAAATGAGGGGCATATAAAGACAGTTGTAAAAAATAGCGAAAAAAGTAAAAATAATGAAAACAGGATTTTTTAAAGATGCAGTTATAATTTTCTGGTGTTATTTAACTTTTTCTTAACAAATCTCAGTGGAAGACATTAGGAATTTTTAATTCCAATGGCTGAGATAATTAAAAGTACATATCCTTCGATTGTTAAGCTGAGGTGTCTTCCTTTACTGACAGTTTAGTATGATTTGACATTACCATAATATCCTCAGCACTGGTAGGCAAAAGAATTAAAGAAACTATAGCCATAGTCAATTTTTCATCTTTAAAATATGGAACACTACACTACCTCTCATAAGGTGGAACAAATAGGCAAAATGTGGAACACTTACCACCAACAGTGTGGTTAACAAGTTACTTTGTATTTGTTTTATCACAAAACTAGCTCTTCAACCATTAAAGAATCTTAAGGCAAACAACTCAAGTTACAAAAGTGTTCAAAGTTTCAGACAGGCAAGTTAAGCAACCCCCCTCCAAAGAAAACCACAATAAATTCCAGTCAGCATCACAAAATCAAGAAATACATGTAAGAGCAGACTCACAACATTATGAATACCATAAGCAACCAAACTAAAGAAACAACAATTATAGTCAATCTTCGATCTTTAAAATGTGGAATACTGCATTATCTTACACAGAGTGTCAAACAAACAGGTAAAACATGACACATTTCCTAACAACTAGGAAGAAAACTTACACCATGGTTATACTGTGGACTTTATTCTTATAAAAAGTGATTTGATACCTCCAGTCTCTTTGCCTGCCTTGCTTACAACATAATATTTTCCTTTTATACTTGTTATAAGACAAAAAGCTATTCAGCATGTATAATATATTGTGTTTTATCACACACCCAGTTCCTCAAATATTAGAGACTTGTGAGTAAGTTGAAAAAGTCCAAGACTTCTGCCCACCTCCTCAACACACACACACACACACACACACACACACACACACACACACACACACACACACACACACACACAGATTACAGCAACTTGTATGGCTACACACCTCTGATATTTGCTTGAGATGGAGTGAATTAATAAACTCATAAATAAAGACCCACAAAGGTATTTAAGCTCATTGATGCCTGTGCAATAAAGTGCAAATCTTCTCTGCCTTCTCAACTTTATAGTTTAAAAATTAGGAATATGAAACAAAATAAGGAATGCCTTTTAAATATTTCTCTTATATTTTTAGAAAGTTGATAGAATAACAAGCATTGCATTATCAAGCATTTACTGAAGGCTATGAAATCTGAAACTCCCATACCTACCACTATTTAGTGACTGCAATGTGCAACAGTTTATCAGAAGTCACACATTTTACAACAAATAGACAAAAAACTTCTCACTTTCTTTGATCAAGAATTCTGGATGAAGACAAAAATAATTGGTGACAAAATTTTAATATTATGATATGTATTTTAACCAGGCAAACCCAATAAGTAAAATGTTTCTTATCAGGGTGACCACTGAGCAGTGTCTGGTTAAGTGACTTACTCAAAGTCACAAAGTATTCAAATGGAAAGGAAAGAATTCAAGCCCTGTAAATTTTAACTACAGGTGAGCACATTGTTAACATAAGTGTCAGACAACTCAAAAGCATTTCAAATGCTAATTGAGCAATAACTGATGTCTAGATGTGTATTCTCTGAACAAAACAACTAAACAAAAAAATGAAACTGTCATGATTGGCATTTACTTATTAATTTATTTGAGTTTGTTTATCAGGGTAGAGTACTTATCAGTTCTGACCAATTTCAGTCTCAGCCCATGGTCAAAAACTGATGAGACATACAAAATAGATAACATTATTATAGCACATAAGTGACAGCAAAACAGTACAATGGTAGATGCTTTGGATACATTGTAAATCAAATGTATTAATTTTATAATGTGTACAAAAATTTCAAAACATTTGAGAAATTAGAGTAGAAGAAATAAAAGATGTGAAAAAGAGCAAAGAATCTTAGTGGGTTTGTTAGAGTGGAAAATATTTAAAAGTAGACTTAAGCAATGTGACCTGTGGGCTAACCTGTGCATTCTGCTTGATTAACTAAGGGTGATTTTAGTACAGAATGGAGCATGGAATAAGAAGATGAGTCTTAATTTCAGGAGGGTGGGACTCCAACAGTTTGGGCCCAAGAACTGAGAATGAATGGTCAGAAATATATAGCCGGGAGTGCAGAAGAATCTGTGTTTTAGGCATTGAGGATGAGTTTTAATTTCAGGAGGGAGGGAGTCCCACAGTTTGAGCCTAATAATTGAAAATGCATGACTAAAAAAATATATAGCTTGGAGTGTAGGGTTTGTTTTTTAGGCACTGAGTGATTTAAGTTTCTTGGGTGACATGTAAGGGTATGTCTTATTAGTATTGATGTTAGAGGAGAGAGAATATGTTAATGTAGAAGTTTGAACAATTGTGATTTTAGGAGTAGGTCTTCTCTTTGCTTAACAAAGAAATAGCTTGCCTTTTTAGTGCTATTGTGTGATGTTCGTTCCTTGGGGAGTGTGTAAGAAATCTATATCTTTTGTTTTCCAGTGTTTGAATAGTGGTGGAATTTTTGGTAAGGGTTGCTGATATATGAGGGGGAAGCTGAATTCAAGTTGAAGGACTAGGATTCCTTTCCCTACTGCAGATCTGGTGGAGTGTGAGAGAAAATATTTTATTTTTTGTGCCAAGAAAAGTAGGGAATTAATTTTTACATGTATTGTCAAGACACAGGTGGAAAGTGAGGGAAGATGATCCAACCAGATACCTGAAAAAAGGAGTCTTAGCCAAAGGGATATTTCTTGTGATCATAGATTGTTAAAATGGTCTTGGATCTGCTGAGTTTTTGTTTATTACCAAAAATCAGATTTAGTTATGCATATATTTTGTATGAGGTTTTTAATATTAATCCACTCACTAAAGCAACTGAAGTCAGATTGTACATCTTGCTGTAAAGTAGTTAGGGAGTAGATGGAATGGTAGAGGCCCATGTGTTCTGCATACAGAAAGACAGGAAGGTAAAGAAGGTTGCATGTAGGTTTAGTGATGTAAATAGAGAACAGAAGGGAGGCAAGAATAGATCTTTGAGGTACACCTTTGAGTAGTTGGAGGAGAGAGAAGAATGGGAGTTATAGTTCACTGAGAAATGGTAGATAGTCAGATACCTTTGGAACCAAGGGATGGCATCAGGGCTAATGCATAGTCTTGAAAGGAGGTCTATAAAAATTGTACCAAAGATCATGCCTTTGTCCATTGCATGAGAACTTGATTGCCCAGTGACTAGATGGCTGTGCTCATCCCTGACCAAAAGCCATGATGATTTTGTGAAATAAGGTGGTTTTTAGTAATATATTCTGTGAGTTGAAGGTAGAAAATGTTCTCCAAGATTTTGTACAGGGTTGTAAAGATGGAAACATTGGGGTAGTGTGATGGGAGTGTGCTTTTGTTTGGACAGTGTTTTTATGGCAGATTTCCATATATTAGGCATGGTGTTACTAGTAAGGCAAAGGCAAAAATTAAAAATGCATTTTAGGGTTGCAACAATGAAGTTGTGACAGTGGTATATGAACCATAGATGTAAGTTGTCTACACCTCAGCTGTATTTATTCCAGTCAAGGGATAATGTCTTTGGATAAGAAATGATGGAAATAAAAGACAGGGGAATATTGTGAGTGGGATGATGAAGCATTTATGGTAGTGTTTGCAACACATCTATGGAGGTCACTAAATTGTCTCTGGATATCATTTGCAGACCAGCTGAAGGAGGTAGTTGTAGAAGTGTGAGGCAGGTTACATTCTGAGTAGTTATTTACTTCTTTCCAAAATTCCCTAGGGCTGTATTTAAGAGAAAATTTAAGGTACATCATTGAATGACTTTTGACTATTTTAATTTTTTCTTGACAGATTTATTAGATTGTTGTATTGCTCCCTGGTTTTGGAGTGGGTTAGATTTCCAGGAGTGTCAGGATTCATTCCAAAGTTTGAGGAGGGATTTTAACTCATGAGTAGTCACTTCTTGGATATGGAGTTTGAAAGTTTAGAGATTAAGGGAAAGTGTTTTGTAGCCTGGAAAGAGAAAGAGACAGACAGAGTATGTGTAAGTTGTTCAATTGTTTATTATGATTTGCGGTTTTTAGAATACAGGGTTATTCCTGGGGAGAGAGAGAGGGCTGAAGATAGTTTTCCAATATTGTCAGTGGATTTAGATCTGAAGGAGATACATTTTGGATTTGTTTTCAAAGCTGGACCTAAAATGAAGAAACTGAAGGGGAGAATTGTGATATTGGAAATTATATGTGGTTTGTTGGAAATGATGAAATCAACGAGGGGTGTTTTTAGTCAAAAGGTTGGGTCTTGTAGGTTGCTTGACTAATTAGCTGTTTGTTCAGTGAGGTAGTCTAAGACCTCAAAATTAATTGTCTTTAACATGTTGATATTAAAGTCTCCTAGAATAATTATATTTTCTTGTTGTTTGTGTAGGATAAAACTGACGAAATTGTATCTTTAACTTTCTGTAGAGAGGAAGGGGGAGGTAGGTATGTAGCAGGTAAATGGGTATATGTAGTACTGGGAAAGGAATTTCTGCTAGAAGCTAGTTTGGTTGAGATTTTGACAAGGATGAGGCTTGTTTTATAAGTTTAAATTTTTTAGTGAGATTTGTAAAGCAGTAGGGTACAGCCTTTTTTAGTATTGCCTGGTCTGCAGTCTTAAAAATTGCTATAAACAGGAAGAAGGTGGCCAAGAGAAGGGTTAGCTGTTGTCAGCCAAGTTTCAGTAACTTCAATGAGGTCTGCTTTCTGAAGAGTTATTATAGAATTCATTTGATCCATATTCTTTGCAATGATTTTGGCATTGAGAAGGTAATAAGAGAGAGGTTGTGCACCAGTGTTGTGCCCAGTATTACTTTGAAGACATATAATTTGTAGTAGTAAGACAGGGAATAACTTGTGTAAGCATTTGGGAATCTTGATTTGATGTTTGATTTAGAGGATGAAAGAATGGTTGATATCTGAGTTCAATGATGAGTAAGTCATAAGTGTTTCATAGAATAAAGAGATGGTAAGTGGAAATGTGTATGAGTGTGTAAGAATGCTAATGATGAACAATATGTAGGTTACAGTGGACTCTGTCAGAGAAAGGTAGAAGAGATGGCATGTGTTAGTATAGCAATAACCCACAGCTGGGTGTGGGTACTGCTGGAATTACCCATGGATGGCATGGTTTGGTCACAAGGGTGAAGCTTGAGTGACCAAACAAAGCCAGTCATGGGTAAAGCCAGCATTATCCACACCCATCTGTGTGTAATTGCTATTATACAATGACATTATTTAAGAAAAAATGTTACTTACTTTTCTTAAATAATGCCCTTGTATAATGGTGCAGTGGTGCTCTTCTGCATTTTCCCTGTTATCCTGGGGCTTTCCTTATGTACTGTGCATGCATATGGAAATTGCTTTCCTATGCTTACCCAATACATCAGTACTGTCTAAAGGAAGAAATGGAGAAAGGAAGAACTCTGTTGATTTTTTTTAAATTAAAACAATGAAATCTGGAGATTTTAAATGATTGGGAGAGACAGAGAGAGAAAATATAAGTATAATCAGGTACATTTTTCTGGTTTTGTATAAAATACCCGATATCCTTGTATTTGTCTCTGGCTTTTTTAAGTTTATTTTTTTAAATAAAAAATAAAAGAAAAGTAGAATTTTAATAGCATATATTAATGTAAGAAAGTCTGGGAGACCAGACTTTTTTCCATTGGTATATGCTTGATTTACAACAGGCCCACTGGTTGGGTTGACCAATCAGCATACTCATTTTGGAATCTTAATGGCCAGTCATTTTATAATAAATAATAATGGCATGTGCTGGTATGAAGGATGGGTTTGAAGATTGAGGCTGTATAGGAAGAAGAGAGAAAAAAGAGTTGGTGCTGAATAGAGATTAGCACAATGAAATTGCAAAGGGTAGTGAGTGGGGAAAAAAGACGTATAATATAAACAAAGAGTGACAGATAAGCAGTGAATGGGTAGGCAAGTATGAGTTTAAGGTGTATGGAAATATGTAGGAGGTAAAACAGTGTTTTATATGGGTTATATAGGATACAAAACTATGTGTGTTAATAGGACAATGTATGAGAGAATGACAGCATTGCTGAAAATGGAGGAGAAATTAGTGGGTGAGAATCAAAAACATGTATATATATATCCTTGCGTTTGCATAGATATGCATGCATCCATCCGTATGAGATATATATTAGAAAAAACACATAGCCATGCTAAAGTTTTCACTGTGTGATTCCTTAAAACCTCTTGTAAAAGATGAAAATGAGATATATGCAAATGACACCTTAAGGACATCAGGTGTTTCAGCTATATGGCAATTCTGAATGCCCATGACATTTTTCAAGTCTGTTAATGGACAAATTCAGGCCAATGAAGCCAAACCCCACTAACTGTGGCCATGCATGTTTCAGTCTTCTTATGACCTCATCAATGCAGCATAAGTGGACTGTTGGTTAAAAAAACAGGGTTGTCATACCCAGCTGATGTTCAAAGTCATTAAGGCATCTGCAAAATATCCCATCTAACAACTAAATAGAATTATGCATTATAAATACACAAACACACACACAGACACACACACACACACACACACACACACACACACACACACACACACACACACACACACATATATATATATATATATATATATATATATATATATATATGTGAAGGACAGTGTGCTTGTATATGTGTATGCATGTATGTCAATATCATGTGGGTTGAGAATATCTGAAAAAGGGTAGTTCTATGTTTGGGAATTAGTCTACAGTAGTAATTGGCAGTGTTGTGAATAAGGAAAAGGGATTTTAATGTCTGTGTATGTAATGGGGTGCATAAAATGTTTTAAATTGTGGAATAAGTTAAGAGGGAGCAAATATAAGGATATGGGGGATCTGGAAGTGACAACAGAGAGAACTGGGTAGAAGTAATCTCTTGCGGACGCAGGAGACAATCACTTTGTGTAGAGGCAGAGACTATATTTCTGAGGTGATCAACTTTAGCACAAGTAAAGGTAAAAGAAATGCATTTTAAATCATGTACATTGATATGAGTGAACTAAAAATGCTTAGTAATTAGTTGTGATTTGCATTCCCATTACATTCCCCCCCAAAAAGCTGGCTAACAACTGAAAAAATATATACCAATGACATTGTGCCAGTAATTCAAATGACAGAGATAATCGGAGGGTGGAAAGCCAGCTACAGCCATTTCCTTAGCCTGAACTGATGCAGTTACTTTTACAAACAAGTAACAGAGGAAAGGTGCATGCCTTGCTAACAGGCAATTTAAGTTGGATTGCAAAGTCAGTTACAAATTAACAATAATCACCTATAGTGGATATAGCTTATATTTACTACTTTAAATTACTTTTCGCATGCAGGTAAAGAAGGAGAGTTTTGTAGTTAGGGGGTCTTTAGAGAATGTGTAAAGCTTTGTTGTTCAGTGCAATAAAAAGAAGCACCCAAATTGTGGCTTGTTGCAATTACCTGGAATAGAAAATGTAGTAAGACAATGGGTCTGTATTAGAAGACCAAATGTTTAGGTGATTGAACACCTAAACATCGAGCTTCTAATATCGAAAGCAAAAAATGGCGAATGGACAATTTAATGCAGGGAATGATTTCCCTTGGCCATTCGCTGGAGTTTGTTATTTCCTTACTGTTGAGCAATCTCGGAATTGGTATATTTAGTTGGGGCGGGCGCAGCCCCCACATCGGGGGGTATGGGGGAGAAGCCCCCCACTTCATTTAGATGTAAAGTAATTTTTTTTGTGTTGTGGCCGAGGGATGTGTTTCCTTGGGACATTCAACATTGTGTGGCTCAATATTAAAAGATCGATGTTTAAGTATTTGATCACCTAATCAGTCGGTCTTCTAATATACACCCAAAACAACAGCAGTTAAGTTGTTAGTTTCAAAGTGAAGCATCAAAGACACAGCTAGAAGCAGTACACTAGTATACAAAGAAATAAAAAAAAGAAAAACACAACTATATAGCAAAGAGTTCAGCAATACACTGTCTATGTATATGCGGGTATGGCTTTCATTATATATACATATACAATGCATTATAAATTGTGATATTAACAAGAAGAAAGAAACTGTTGCAAATAAAGAGTAAAATCCCATGATTGGATGAACTCCCTGGTCAGCCTCAGTAAGAAGCTGAGATCCCTCATTAAATCCTCCAAAGCTAGTTATGAAAACAAAATCACCACTGATTCTAAAGACAGTCACAAAGCATTCTATAGCTATGTCAAGAATGTCAATGGCAACACTCAGATCTACTCTGAGTTACAGCACAATGGCACTAAATATATAGAACCAACTGATATTGCCAACATCCTGGCAGATAGGTTCAGTGCTATGTTTAACCCCCTCTCACCCCCTAAAGGGTCCATCTCTATACCGTAAGAATGCAAAGTTCCTGTAATCATGACTGCACAGGTAAAAAACACACTCTCCAAAGCCAAGAACACAGCATCCATGGGACCTGACAACATCCCAGGCTGCGTTCTACATGAACTACAGAACGTACTGGCACCCCACCTAAGCACCATGTTCAATCATAGCCTCACCTCAGGCTTTGTGCCCACTGAATGTCGCACAGTGATGGTTATCCCACTCCACAAAGGGGGAGCCACCACGGGCCCCAGGAACTAATGCCCCATTGGCCTGATGAGCCTGGTCTGCAAGTCCATGGGATGTATCATCACAGAACTTATAAACAAAGACATTGGTAATTTCCAAACTCTGGACCCCACCCAGTTCAGGTTTCTAAAAGGCAGAACATGTCTCCTAAACCTGATAGACATCTTTGAAGCAGTCACCAAAGCCGTAGACGAGGGTAAGGTGGTTCACACAGCCTATCTAGATCTCACCAAGGCTTTTGACACCATTCCCCACTCTGGAATTATAGATAAACTCACTAAACTAGGTATAAATCCCTATGTCACATGATGGGTTGCTAACTGGCTCACTGACAGAACTCACACTGTGAAAGTAGCTGACGCCAAATCCAACTTCAGACCAGTGGCAAGAGGAGTACCACAGGGTTCAGTCCTGGGTCCTTTCCTGTTTGGTATTTACTTCTCTGAATTACAGGCTAACACAGAAGGTCTTTGACTAATGAAGTTCGCAGATGACTGCAAACTAAGAGCCATAATCGAAACTCCTAACGATGTGGACATCCTACAAAAGGACCTCACTGGGACAGATGCCTGGTGACAAAGCATTGTCATCCCCTTTGATAAAAACTCTGTGCCCATGAACTAGAACATAGGTGACAGTCTACTTAACACTGAAAGTGTGATAAGAGACCTTGGGGCACAGGTGGACAGTAGTCTCTCCTTTGATAATCACATCACCACAGTAGTCAGGAAATCCTTCTATGTGGCACACCTCATCACAAAAGGTTTCTCATCCAGGAAAAAAGAGGCCATTGTTCCCCTCCACTCATCACTCATTAGACCCATTATAGGCTACAACACCCCTTTTGGTATGTACTCAACATCTACAACAACTGGAAAGGCTGCAGAAATAACTCACAAAGAGGATTACTGGCCTCAAACAGATGCCCTATGCAGATCGTCTCAAAAAACACCAGCTTTACTCCGTCGCATATCGTCTACCCAGAGGTGATCTCTGTCCAACATACAAAGCTATGTCAAACCCAGAGCTGTTGGATATGCTCCACTTAAAGAAATCCAATCCCTCCAAGCTACACACTCTAGGGACCTAAACCTTGTCACCACAATAAACAGAACATGCTGGAGGGATAGATTCCTGTCCCAGAGACTTCCCATACTCTAGAACAAACTACCTATCTATATCAAACAAAGCTCCTCATTAGCACTCTTCAAGAAGAATCTTGTTGATTGGATGGGAAATAGGAAATTCACCCTGGGGATCACCTCTGTGGCTCTGCTCAACAGGGGCACAGGAAAATAATTTTCTTGTGTGGCGAAAGCTAGGGTACCTTTTTGGCTAGGCTTATATAGGCCCTAGGCCCAATAGCCTAGTACCTACCTATGAACCTATGAGGGTCTATATCATGAAATCGAATGTTGTGAATGCTGAATACTGGAAGGTTGAACTTGGTAGTTCAAAAGTTGAGAATGTCGAAGCCGTGGAAACCCGAATTCTTTCCCAGGGAAAGAATTCAGTTGGCCGTTTTTGCGGCTTCGGCATTTTTGGACTGGGTCAAGGTAAGTGTATGAATGGGTAGCAACAGAATTTATGGTTAGGACGCGGGTCAGGTAAGTGTGCGATAGTGACGGACTTTAGGGTTAGGGCGTGGGTCAGGTTAGTGTGCGGTAGTGACAGACTTTAGGGTTAGGGCACGGGTCAGGTAAGTGTGCGGTAGTGATGGACTTTAGAATAAGGACGAGGGTCAGGTAAGTGTGTGGTAGCGATAGACTTTAGGGTTAGGGCTGGGTTAAGGATAGTGCACAGATAGTGGTGTATATTAGGTTTAGTGTAGGTTTTGAAGGTGTTTGGTGTGATTGTGTTATGTGTGTGTTTTTCAGAACACCAAATTTTTTCCCTGGGAAAAAATTCGCTGTTTTGAAGTGTGGATGTTATCCGAATTCAATCTTACAAATAAAAACTTATGGTGTTTGACATTTTGGAAGTTCGATTTCGGGATATAGACCCACCTATGAACCTATGAACTCCCATGATGGTACACTTGACTGCATTCCAACACTCTGATTTGGAATATAAAGGATAACACAATGACCAATAAATGTATTTCAGCTCACTGTTGTGAGAACCATACAGCGCATGCTATTGAAGACCCCACTGCTCTCCCAACTTCTAAGCTGAAGAATCAGAGACAAAGACCCAACAGTCAGGAAAAGATTTTAATTTTTTCTCCTATATACTTAAAAAGTTGCATTAACAGGCATTTTTGAAGGACCAAAGTCTGAAAGTCACATGTCTCTTCTCACCAATTCTGTACAAAGCCATAAGTAATATGTGTGTGTGTGTGTGTGTGTGTGTGTGTGTGTGTGTGTGTGTGTGTGTGTGTGTGTGTGTGTGTGTGTGTGTGTGTGTGTGTGTGTGTGGAGGGGGAGTTAAAGACTCAAAAGGAGACAAATTTTAACTACTTTTTTACATACATTTGGTAACCAAGTAAACTCACTGGAGGAAATGTTTCTTTTCAAGGATGACCCAGAGTACTATCTGACTGACTTGCCCATAGTCACATCGTGGGTAGATGGACAAGGCAGGATTCAAACCCAGTAACTTTTAACTACATGAGGTAATTTATTAAGAGCTCAGAGCCTAAAGGGACAGACAACTCTAATTCACTTAAAAGGTTACCAGAATACAATAGGTATTGCATGGACATCCAAACAATGGAACTTTCATACTCTAAGGACTGGTTTACCACAAAAAAGTTAATGGAAATCTGGCAGTTGGTATGGAGGATTAAAGATTTAATAGCTTAATGAGCTGCCTCCTTCACGTAAGGGTACAAGATTTGATTCTGTCTACCTCTTTTTACCTACTGTCTGATTCTGAGCAAATCACTTAATCGGAAACATCTATCTATCTATCTATCTATCTATCTATCTATCTATCTATCTATCTATCTATCTAATCTATCCATGGCATTTTACAACCACAAACTACATTATGTTATATTGCTTTCCCAAAAGACATATTGCATTTACTTCCGCCAATTCCTGCTTTCTTCCCAGAAATGTAGTAAAAGATGTTTTGGAATCCTGTCTTAAAGGCCTATGTTCTCCAGCTCCCATGACATAAGTCCATACTTGCCTGCCCAGGAAAGACAGACATGCAGCTTGAGATGTAAAAGAGAGAATTGTTTGTATTGCAGGGATTGGGGCAATCAGGGTGGGGGGGAAAACACTTTCACGGAGCCCCCAGTGTGCCCCCATCCAATTCTGCCCCTGCAATTAACAGATCACCTGACAAAGGCACAGCTAAATAAAGTTTGAGCATGAAAATTATAATGAATATAAAACCAGAATAAGACAGAAATGGAGGCTGTCTTTACATAAAGATAACCCTTCTGCTCTTGGGATATACAGAAACATTGTTGTGAATTATTCAGGCATGATACGGTGGCACAGCTGCTGAATAAAAATCACTGTCTGCAAAAGTAGCAGCAGTTTTCACAATTGCATTCAGAGCCAATCTCATTTCAAGAGCATTGTGGCTATTGAACAGAGTAAATGCACACTGCATAGATAACCATTATCAAGACAGAATCTGCAGAGTCATAATTAAAGCAAATATAACTACTGCTTGTCAATTTTCTTGCAAAATGTAGTGTAAGTAAAATAACAAGCTAATTATAAAAATGTTTTACAGGTATAGACCATATAGAATGTCTGTACACACAGAATATCTTGAAGAATATTTTTATTGTCAAGCATTTATTCAGGAACTAATGCTAGTAATTCTGGACTCTTCCTTTAAGCTGAAATTTTGAATGATGAGTATCATTCAGCTGGTCACCATGGACACCAGCACAGCAATCAGTTATAAGGGTCATTAAAATAGCATGTCTCATAATAAAGAAAAAAAGCACAGTTATAGAGCATTAACCTAAGCACAGTGCAGCTATAACACAGGCTGCATATTACACATCAGACATAAACTGCTCTGAATGATAATCATTTTTATTTTCATTAAAGGGCTCTGACGCCAAAGGTACAACCAGCTGTAAGGACTTTAAAAATAGCCAGCTTCATAAAGCAGAAGCATGCACAATTGTACATCAGTCTGAGCACTGTAACCCAGATACAAAGTGAGTTTCACATATAAAGTAAAATATGTCAGAAAAGAAGCTAGTTTTTGATTCCATTCAGGATTATTGGCTTCAGTCCCTTGTGCAAATAAAAGTGACATATTCATTTAGGCAATGGCATATCCCCTTTATCTACTGTATCATTTTGCACTTACATTGTTTGGTCCATGGAGGACATGAAAATCAATACTGACATTTTGAGTCTTTTCCCTTTACAACAAGTGATCCTCTAAAGTATCATTTATTTGTGTTAGCTATGCTCTAACTGTCAAAAGCAACTGCATAAACATGGACTTCTATTGTATGTTACATCCAAGTTCCATACTCAGATGATATTTCATTGCATCATATAGGTCCTTGGTGTGTTAAATGCTAAGCAGCAGTAAAGACTGATCCAGCCTGCATAGCATATTAATTAATCTACAGTGCCAAATAGGAACAAGCATTATTCCCTAAGAAAGGAAACTTTTGACTCGTCCGAAGCCTCTGA
Organism: Protopterus annectens; assembly: GCF_019279795.1. NCBI lineage: Eukaryota > Metazoa > Chordata > Ceratodontiformes > Protopteridae > Protopterus > Protopterus annectens. The sequence continues at coordinate 912,980,208 of NC_056744.1, read as the reverse complement.
ACTAACATACTGTATTATACTCTCAGTTGAATCTCTTCATAAAATGTATTCCCATATTTACAACCAGTCTGTTATGCATGGTACCATAACTCAGTTATTGCTAACGCAGTCCAAAAGGGAAGACATTTTTCATTTTGCTAGTGAACACTCCAAACTTAAATAGATAAAATTGCTTAGAAATTCTGTATAGCAAATGCAGCAGTAAACTATTCAAGCAAAAAACTCTCAGATCAAGAGTTGTGTTAAGAGACTGATGCAGGAAAATAAAAGGCAATGACATCTATTATTTTCCTTATTTGAATAATGCACTTATTTATTTTTATGCTGTTGAATTTTGATCAGCGACTGTCTTAAACTCTATGCTACATTCTAAGCTTACAGAGCAGTTCATGCTTGAAATAACATCTTTAATAATATAGAAAGAATACAGAAATAATAGTGCAGAGAATTTAGACTGAACTCATTTCTCCAACTGCTATTTACTACCAAATGAACCTGCATGAATATATGAGTACTTCATTAGGTTACTTTTCTCTTACATAGCATCACGTTTGTTGTCTAAAAAGTGTTTGTGATCCCTCACTACACTAGTCTCAAGACCAAATATTCTGTTTTAGGAATTAATTGTTATTGTTAATTTAGTTAATACAAAACGTTATTAGCAATAAAAGTGGGTATAAAGATGTAGCATGAAGACTTACTGGAACATGCTGGAAACAGGCATGGTCTTTAACAGTTCTAGCAATGTCCCATGCTAGAGTCCTATACAGAGCATTATGTGACAAGTGATTTAGTGGTCAGCATGAATGTAAATGACTTTATTTTTTGCAAGCAAAAAATATTGAATATATGGCAATAATTTAAAAAGCAGTTAGCAGTGAAAATTATTTTGTATACTCTACTAAGAATCTACATTGTTGTCTGTTCAAGAAATATGTGGCAACTTATTGCCTGGCTTCAGGATTATTGTAAAAGGCTATGAAATGATTAGCTTATCAGCAAACCTTGTTTCAAGGCTACTTCCCAAATGGTGCATTTCTCTATCATTTGGCTGACTATCATATTTAATTTCTTATAGGTGTGGATAATAATTCCCCTCCTTTGGATATGAGGGGTAAAGTTGTATATCTCATACTGCCAAAACCATGCATCATTTTTTTTTAAACCAAATGAATATGTCTTTTTTTAGATGAAATGCAAGCAGGCTTTGTACTATTTCAGTGTCTTGCCACATGAAACTTAGATGGGAAGATATTTGAACAGAGGTATCAGACAAGTCTTCCTACCCATGAAAAGATTGGTATGATGTGTGTCTTTCTGTGGTATTTAGTCATTTGTATAAGTCATGTATTGTCTGCAGTATATCTTCACTGTTCCTACACTGTTAATGTTTTATTATACGTCCACCAGATGAGAATTTCTCATAATCAGTGAGAAAGTGTTTTGCATCCAGGAAGAAAGAGGTCATTGTCTCCCTCTTCTCTTCCCTCATTAGGCCAGTCATCGAGTACAAAGCCCCATTTGGCATGTACCTCACTAGACACCTGCAATAACTGGAGAGGCCCCCAAAAGTACCTCACAAAGAGGATCCTAGGCCTTAAACACTTGCCCTATATGGACTCAAAAAACTCCAACTATTCTCTGTCTCATATCGCCTACTTAGAGTCAATCTCTTCTTGACTTACAAAGCCATGTCAAACCCAGCTCTGTTAGAAATGCTTCATCTAAAGAAATCCCAATCTTTCTGCACCACATGTTCCAGAGACCTCAACCTCATTACCACAATCAACAGAACGGACTGGAGGGACAGGTTCATAAACCAGAGACTGCCCATGCTATGGAATAGACTTCCCATACATGTCAAGCAGAGCACCTCGCTGACCCTCTTCAAGAGAAATCTTGATGAGTGGATGGGAAATAGAAAATTCACCCTGGAGATAACTTCAGTGGCTTTACTCGACAGAGGCACTGGGAACTAAGGTTGAGTGGCATGATGCCAGGGTAATCCTATGGCTAGGCTTGTAAAGGCCAAAGGGCTATTAGCCTAGTACACACCTATGAACCTATGTAGGGAATGTAAGTTAATGTAGGTGTTTATTTAAAACAAAATTTTGGCTCACCACAAACTTATATACGTAGATATTTATGTAGGGCTGGGAATTGTAAACATGACAATGAATGCTAAATACTCAAAAATGCCTTCACTGTATAACAGGCTGAGTGTTTTGCAGTATCCAGTAAAAGAAGTACTTGTTCTGTAATTGTGGTCTGATAAGAATTTTCTGTCAAAAAAAACATGTAAGTAATTATCTGTCAAAGAAGCATGTCCTATGGAAACTATAACTAAATGCTAGGAACAAACAGTGAAACGTGGAATGAACAACTTACTTGGTGAAATAATTTTTGCTCCAGCGGAGCTGAACTGTGAATGATTTTTCATGATGTAGGGCATAACCATTATTAACATCCATTGGATCTAGAGTATGGAAAATGGATGGAATTTTTAATGAATATAGACTAGACCATGAACAGAATTAAAAAGAGAAGAATGCTACTTTTCAATAACAGAAACTTTTTTGTGAAAGCACTTTTTTCATCCTTCTGCATCATCTTATGCCTCCCTACTCACTGCTCCATGTCCATTTCTGGGTCTACTGGCCACCTCCAACTAGTGGGACACCATTAATTAGGTTGGGGCCAGTGCAGATTCTAAGGCTATCTAGAGTGTGTGACCATTAACATTCGCCTTGGGGGGGGTTGTCTTTTATGACCTTTCCTGTTGCTCCCCTTCCCCTTGTGATTGATGCTTTACCCCACTTCTGTGGCAGCTCAGCCATGTTCTCACCCTGTTCCTCATTTGGACACACACCTCTAATAAACATCCCCTGTATCCACCAGTGATCATTATCAGAGACACCTACAGGACCCCTTTGACCTCAGGGATGGTCATGCTCAAGCCACTAATCAAACATGTGTTTGCTGGGCCATAGACAAGGCTTTATCCCTCTATGTCGCTAGATCAGCAACAATATGAGAAACTTGGGATAAACAGTACTGGCATCATCAGAGTGTGGGTGTTACTGGACACAAAGACGGATGTGTGGGGGTTCATGGACAGTTGGCCTCTCTTCTTTGCTTATGTGCTCAGCTTTCCTTAGGAAATATCAGGCAATCCTATGCTGTGTGTTGGGAGGGAAAAGTGCTTGTAGCTCTCTCTCTCTCTCTCTAGCTCTCTAATTACAGATCCTACCAAAAATGTTAGATAGAGAATCAATTTATGTGGGGAAAAAAAACAATTAGCATCAATCCCCGGGATTCATGAAGCTCGGCGCAAGGCCGGCGTAAGGCTTGCGCCGGCGGTGCATTGCATAGCCGGCGCAGTAGCGCCATATGCATATTAATGAGAGTGCACCGTAACCACAGGCATGTGCGTAGTGTACGTGAGCGAGCCCAAGTAAGATACGTCAGTAGGCGTGTTTAAGCAGGCAGGCGAAGAGCAACCTAACGTGCTGTCTGCCATAGTCCGCCCAGAATAGAAATGGCTGCAGCCATGGCCCGTGCAGAATGAAATGTCCGCAGAGTATGCAACAAAGTACCCGTCCTAACTAAACAGAGAAGCAAATAAAACCCACGCAGCCCGAAATGTACCTGTCCAAGGAACAAAGGATACGCGTAATACCGTGTCCGTACAGCAATGTACTGTGAGTGTGCATAGTCAGAGAAGGTGTACAGCAGCATGTCAGCACGCACCGACACAGGAGTAGCGACTAAGGTCACCAACCGTCCCACTTTGCGAGGGCAGTCCCTGTATTGGCATACGTGTTCAAATAAAGCATTAAAACGGAAGTGTGCGAAGAGTGTAGGTCATAATGATTTCGTATTTAATGTAATTGTAGCCTGAATCGGTTATCTCCGTAACTGAAATACCTAAATGTCCCAAGAAACAGAATAAGCTACCAAACTGCCACAACAATAAGCTCATACTTAGGCAAATAAGTGAAGTTCTATGCTATATAGTGACCGTGTACGTGTCGGGCTGTGAAGTCAGATGTGACTCCCTGCACATACAGGTGGTCAATGTAGAAGTCCCACAGAACCACGATAGCAATGTGTGTGTTGAATGAAAGGCGACCGACAAACCCTGTCCCCTGATCCCTGGTAGTCACCCCTGTGCTGTGTGGACAGCCACCTATACGTGTACAGGGGTGACCTACTACCCTCGACAGGTATGACTTTGCATTATGTACCAGTCAGCTGTGGGACATGTCCCTGACAGCAGATATGCATATCCGGGAGGCCCCTGCGAAGGATATCTGTGTCAGATGTCCGTCCCAGTATGGCATCTGTTCTGCAAGCATCTACAAACAATGTTACCCATAACACCGCCGTGTGTGCCTGTACCGTGGAAATGTAGATGTATGACAGGGTGCACCCACGGAATGGCACCATGGGACACCACCTGTGACAGGCAGTTGGTCTGACATGCAGCCAGCAACTATGACCATGTGGGTTGTGTCACATAGACAGTTGACAACACATTCTGTGATGTACATGTTCACATCCCAGCCAATGGTTTCATTAACGCTACCTGAGGGGGTAATGTTATGAAGCCCTTTGCCAGGACGAGGTAGGCTGTATGGACTGCAACACCCCAGCAATGGGCTGGGTGACCATCCGTAAATGTCAACCATGACGTAAAGGCATGAACCGCCCCTGAACAACACAAACCGTGTGGGATGGCATGTATGTCCCCTATGCAGTCATGTACGAACCGCAGTATGATCCCACCCCATGTCTATGCAGATAGGTCTCCTCAGGGTACTGGGACAGTAATAACCAGCCTCAGTGGAGGCATTGGCCCTGTGATGTGGGAATACAGTTGTCATGCGATACAACCTGGGCACCCTACCTGAGGTGAGGCTATAAAGAAATAGCTGTCCTAACTGTGGGTCCTAATCCCAAATGAGATAGTGGAGTACACAGCGGGCTCACCATCTGGTCTCATGGATGCTATTCACACTACCCTGGAGAGAGCATGTCCCACCTGTGTGTCACAGAACATTTGGTGACCACAAACCGCTGTTACAGACATCTCCACATGTGTGGTGGAGGGTGTGGAGATGTCCTCACTGGACCTGTCAGCCTGTATGTCGGCAATGTGTGTATGTTGAGTAAACCCCACCTCTATGTGAACCCAGTCAGAGCATATGTGGTAGTGACCTCACAGGTGTCGAGCATAGCAACTGAAGGTGGTATGATTGTCAGCCAGGTCCATGTAGGTATATCTGTGGAATGTGCCCTGGACAATCCCATGACATTGTGTAACTCTACACATATGATGACCAAGGGTGTCACACCTCACAAGGTGTCTGCTCCACCCTGTAGTAGCCACCTCCTCGTGTTGTACATCATGTGTATGGCTGGGGTACACCACACTGGACGCTTGGCATTGGTACAATGAACCACAGTTGGGTAAGTGAATGCCTGGTACATGCAGTCCTGTAGGTACTGGTAGATGGCAAATGTGATTGATGCAGTGGCTGCTGTACCATTGACCACTGGCTCAGGGTCCTTAAAGGAGACCACAGTACTGCGCAGTAGTGTGTAGTCTGCCTCTGAGCAAGCAATGTGTATGTTAACTGGCAACACTCACAGCAACGGATGCCAAAAGCAGAAGCCAATGTCCAAATAACATAGATCAACTTCTGCATGACAATATGTGTTATCATACATGTATTGACATGTGTCTGCCAATTCCAATTGGAAATGGCCGGTAAGACTGGCCTAAAGTTCCCATGATGTACACAGTCTGGGGGTGTTGTTCCGATAAGAAAGTGGCAATACCTCCCAATCGTGACCTCTGGGTATGGTATGAAAGTGGTTGTTAACCTGCAACAATGGATGTATAGCATTGGTTTCTGGTGTCGGAAGACATGTTTCCTGCAGCACAACACAGTATGGGTAGTCAAGCACACATACACAATTGCTGAACACACAGCATCAGTGAAACCCACTGCTCACAAGGACACAGTCCGACAAGCTCTACACTTTACATATGCACAGTGGTGTCCATTGTAGGACCCAAAAATTGTGGAAAGAACCAAATTATGTCTTATTTCAATGCGTACCTGAACTCATTGTCGTCACAGGTACACATATGCACCGCCAGAGTGTTTAATGTTGCTGATAGCTGTGCATGTAATGCAGCACAGATGCACAGAAATACCCAGGGTACCGGGTCCATACAACTGCATCCACATCACACCTCCGCACACATGACGGATGTGTAATGGGTACTGTCAATTGTTGCAGTCAAGGGATTCTGGGTATGTAGACACTGTGCTCGGTGTTGTTTCGCAGGCAATCCTTCCTCCCGCCTGTGGGAGGGATGTGTGCGTAGCACCTGCCTCACTCCCCGCTAATAATGCAAAACATACTCCGGAGAATGCTAAATGTAGGTGTGGAATGTGTACAGCCCTATAGTAGTGTCCAGTAGGCAATTGTCATGGATGGACACCCGTATGTCCAGGATGGCACCCACAACTGCAAACCCGGGTAAATGACATAGCCGCGGTAAGGCATGACACAGGAAATACACATAGGGACCACAGTTGACATTCCACATACAGAGCCGGACTCTCGTGCCAACACCGGCGTACACAGCACTCAGTCTGCCAGCAACAGACTGAGGAGCACCCGCTACCGTATAGCGGAACAGATGTACGACCTGTGGAACACATACTAATGGCACACACACAACGCCAAGTAGGATATGTAAGCTATGGCATTCCCACCTATGAAGACAACATGGTTAAATGAATGCATAGGTAAGCAACATGTTCCAGTGGTGTTATATTGGAAATACAGTGACGGATATGTCCCATTGGGATGTCTGCGGTTTATATGAAGCAGTTGGTAACCAGCATCTTTGGATGTATGTCAATTGTTCACAGTACTAAATCAGCTGGTTATGTAGCACCATGTGGAATGGGTA
>NC_056744.1:912900262-912945099 GCF_019279795.1 Protopterus annectens | reverse complement strand
GGGTTTCTAGCTGATACCTTGGGTGCCCTTGTACCTGTGCCATACACACATGTACACGCAGGCCGTGTTACAATGACACATGTGTGGTGTACCTTACACAATGGATACAACGTTACATGTCTCAGTATAGTCATGCTGTGCTGTCTACCCAGCTCAGACAGTTGACATATGCAAATGACAGTCATGTAACACATCTGTGCTCACCTGCATGCCACGTACACAGGGGTGTAATGTACTCTGCCATGGGCCATGTTCTCCACAGTACTGATGCATGTAGTACTCCTACATGTCGTTTGCTGTGGGCAGGCGGCGAGTAGCAGTCCTGCATGTGTGCACACATGCCACCTTGCTCAGCCCGGGCGCATGTGTGGCATCCACAGACTGGACACACAGCATGCTGTGGGACATAGGTCCTGTGCAATATCCCACAGGGGCACACTGTGTCACTAGTCGTGTGATAGCTGACTTGCTGGTGGGTGACACACCCATGGTACCACCACAGCGGACGTATTGTATAGACATGACAGTTGACATCCAGTTCTGCCGTTCAGTGGACACTACCATGGGGGGGGGTGTCAGTACTGTGTACATTGCACATGTGTTTACACACGGCCCTGCTGGACATCATTGTGGCACACATTGCACCTGCTATGGAGCGTTTGGACATGGTCACTTGCTGTTACCTCCATTTTGGGTACCTCTTCTGCTACTACATTGTCCCATATGTGCAGGCCATACATATCTTGTGTATGTATATAACATTAGCCCATCGCTCCATCATGCATGCTATGCCTGTGATACTGTCTATGATTTGTGAACATATCCATCATGTCAGCTTTGCATTACACATAATTGACATAGTCGCCTACTGCGTGGGATAGGTGCAAGTCATGCGCACATTCCGTATGACATCGACGGTATATGCCCATGCACATGTGTGCTGTGACACTATACATAAATGTCCTATCCCCTGCTGTGGCACTTCAGTGTTGGATATCCACTGCCAACATCGGCGTGGGTGGTGGCATTGTTCTGTGTTTGCAACCCCTATGGCAGAGCTGGGGTAGGGTTACCACCTGTGCCTCTTTGCAAGGGACAGTCCCTCCTTGGGCAGTTGTGTCCTGACAACTGTATCACAAATGGCAAATGTCCTGAGATTGTGGGACATCACTATATCCCATTCTTATGTGGGAGTTGCATAACATACTTGTTTATGTATGTACATTCCTAACTGTTACAAGACACACAATAAGCAACTGACCTGCTACAAGACTACACATTTCATTATGCAAAAGAGTACAGTTCTAACCTTTGTACTGACCATGGGTATGTGTCCACCTGTAACATCTGAAGTGTGTCCCGACGATTTCACACTTTGGCCTTTTGAAAGGGTGGCAAGCCGGCCCTGGGGTTATCGCGGGTGTTTACATGTTGTCCCACTGCTGTGCACACGTTGTCCACAGTTGTTGGTATGCTGCGCGTTTTAGCATTACATATCCAACCTTCGCCTCTCTCTGCCTGATGGACAGGTATCTTTACCTACACACACCGTTCACATACTGTACAGATTCGTCATACGTATCGTGCGTTACACACCAGTACATGTCGTGGGTTCGACATACCTTTCCGGCCTTTTGTTCGGAGTTCGTCTCGATTCCCTTGTTTATCTTGTTTATCTTTCTCTGTTTGGATTAGTTCGGTATGAACATACGGTTTGAATATCCAGGAGGTCTTCCTTATATTCGTCGTCGCCTGATGCATGTGGGTTAATCAGGCCAATAGCTGTTCCTCGGTGTGTACTTATGCGCATATCAGCGGTGATCCCCCTTCCTTCGTTCGATACGCCGGCACTAGGCCATGGTTCTTTCCTCGTGTGGCCGTTGGTTATTTGCAATACCTTCGTGAGGATGGTATGTATTGTATCATGTTTGTGTGACTGCATCCGCTATGTGTGTTGTCGGGTACATTTCGCTGTGGTGTTAGCCGTGGATTGTGTGTGTTGGGTATGGTATTGTGTTCGACATGTGGGTCCCCGTGTCCTGGCGGCGCCTGTCGATGGCGTTGTGCATTCAAATGTGTTACCTGGCTGTTATTTTCCTGTACATAGCGAATGCATGGATGCATGAGCCGCTGCTAGTGTTTCCCAGGAGCTTGTTGTGGGTATGCCGCTGTCATTCACTGCCTGTATGTGTTTGCTACTGTTTTAGCTGTTATCCCTTTGATATGTGCAATGGGGTATATCTGCGGATGTGGTTGACGGGCACGGTGTGTGAGTCTTGCATTTATACATACCAGATATGCTTGTGTGTGTGCTCCATCCGTGCTTAGGCAGCTGCGGGTTACCTGTGTGTTGTTCCGGGAATATTTGTTTTGTTGATGTCGTCTGCTGTCGGTGTCGCCTGCATGTGTGCTTCCTGCACGTATTCCTCCTTCACATCGGTTATATATCTGCGGATGTTCGTCCGTGCCTACCATCCATTGGCATTTGGTCGCTGATAGTTACGGTGATTGTGGTCCTATACTTGGGGCGGACTGTATGCTACCGGTAGCCTCCTATTCGTGGTGTCGCTTTGCTTACGCCACGGTCGTGGAACACACCGCGGTATTTACCGGACCGTGACTGTTCACGATCGGTGCCGGATGGCACATTCGTATTTCGCCGTACATGCCTGATGCTGTGTAACGCGTTGCCGACGGACCGTGTGGAGTGTACGTTATGGCGCCATACCTACGGTCGTGGTTTGTACATCGTCCTTGGCTTCTCCCGTTTGCTATGGCCCTGTGGGACAGTTTGGGGCATTTGGGTTTTGCACCATTTTACGCCGCCACGCATAGCCACTGAGGAGATGTCGGTACTACTTTGTGGGTACTGCTGTACATACACCTATGGTTCCTGTACTGTATGCCTACGCCTATTATTACACTCCGGCTGTGACATGTCACCTTCATACACAGTTTACAGTGGCACACACATTACACACACACAGCGGAACACACGACAACCTCACCTCACACATACACATATTGCCGCCATGGCTGTCAACCTTCTATTGCCGGTGGGGAACACACACAGTAGTAATGTGAAACACATGGGCATAATGTGGAACACATAGTAATGGCATAGTGACAACTTCAGCTAAGTAGGTCATAGGTTGATTATGATATGATGATTTACTTACAGTGAAGAACCTTTAATGACTTACTATGAGTACATTGTATTTACCAGGATGTCATTTATATACATTCCTAACAATGGTTGTTTGAGAGACATTTTCAATGTGGAACTTGGAGGAACTGCGAGGAACATGCACTGTTTTACACCCCAGATGAGGTAACCTCATCATAATGTCGTACACTTCACTGGTATGCTTTCCGCTTTCCCACCGCCGCTTGGACACAATACCCACGTTGGCCGCATCGCCGGTGGCGGCGTGTATCTCCGCACTCATGTCCTATGGATATGACACGCACATATGTAGGGTTGCCACCTTTTCAAATGGCCAAGGTGGGACATTTTTAGTACGTACGTCAGGTTTTGCATGCCAACACATACCCACGGCCAGTACAGAGGACAGCGATTCACTTTTTTGACGGAATACAAAGCTGTAGCATTACAGTTGCTTATTCTGTTTATTATCATATTTAGATGTTTCTTCTACAAAATAACTGTTTTCTGCAACTGATAGCGTAATTATGGGGAATAGTTTTGTCCTACAATCTCAGGACATTTGCCATTTTGTCATTGTTTTTGCAGGACACAACTGCCCAAAGGTGGACTGTCCCTCACAACGTGGGACAAGTGGTGACCCTACACATATCCCGTTACTGTATCGTGGACCGGTGACCATCCCGACACGCGGATATGTATTGCTGCAGGTTAACATTTCCATGGCTGGCGTTACCTGCCCTGCCCACCCTCCAGGATGATCGGGTTGTCGGCCACTATGTTTAATATGTGGTGATTTCGTCTTACTTATCTGTGACCTTGCATCCCTGGGTTCCATATTACCCTGTTGTCCTTTCTATCTGTGTATGCGTACATATATTTCTACATGTGTACTGATATGTATTTCGGTATCTGTGTATGCAAATGCGCACATGTGTGGTCGACTTGCCGATAGTGGCAGCATATGGCTACGCCGTGTGCTGTTGAACCGGGCGCGGCGTTGAGTTGTTGGCGTTCCATGCTCTCCTGCCTATTGGGTGTGCAGTGTTTCACCGGTGCCTTTGTTGGAGTCACACATACGTCCGCATACGGTACACATTACGGGCGGACATGTTTGTGTGGCGTCCATTTTACTGTGTGTGCAGGTCAGGAGGTGTCAGTCCATGGGGCCTACACTGTCAAAGTATGTGCTATCTGTTCCCTCTTTGCCAGGGCGTAGGCATATTGGGTACGCCTCTGTCTACCTACTGGGGCTGGCTCAGTGTGTCCGTGGCGCCGCACGCCCTGTGCCTGTGCTTGCCCTGGCAGTTGTGGCGGGCTTGGTGGCCCTCCGGCATTATGTCCCTGCAGCAGCTGTTTCCGCAGAATCATATTGTGTAGCATACAACATACTATGAATATGTGGGCACTTGTGCCTGGAGAGTACTGCAAGGCTCCACCGGATGTATCCAAGCACCGGAACCGTGATTTCAAGATCCCGAACACATGCTCTATGATTATTCTCGTTTGTGCGTGTGCCTCATTATGGCGTTCTTGCATGTGTGTGTGTGCATTTCTGATGGGTGTCATCAACCACGGCTCCAGTGCGTAGCCAGCATCCCCACAAGGTGACCTTGTGTGATGTCCCCACTGGCGAATACCTGATACAGCTGTGAGGCATGCCAGATATGGGAGTCGTGGTAGCTTCCAGGGCTGCCAGCACACACATCCATGATAATGCCCTGCGCATTGCACGACCTGGCAATTGATGGAGGGGTATCCCTTGCGGTTTATGTAGCGTCTACCCTGCTCCCCAGGTGGTGACTTGATTTCTATGTGCGTACAGTCTATCGCACCCAGGACCTCCGGTATTGTGCCACACGGTGGAAGCGGCGCATATTGCTAGCCAACTCCTCCTGAGATGTGGGGAACTTTATGTGCTCATGGGCATGTGGTAACATGGCATCCAGGAACTGGTGTAGTACCCTGGATGCTGATGCCTGTGAGATGCCCATTATGTCCCGGTGGGCCTTTGAAGGTACCTGTAGCCAGTATTCGCAAGCTCACACATACCTTTGTGTCCACTGGGATGGGCTCCCTCTGTTGTCTCTTGTTCTCAGGCGGCCGGCACAGCTCCACTATTTGCTGTAACGTGTCCCTGTCCACCCTGTAGCGCTCTACTATCTCCAGGTCTCGCAGCCCCTGGTAGGTCACCCTTGGTCTGAACACTCTCCTTCTCCTGTGAGGCCTACGGTAGTTGTCGGCACCACCCTCCGCAACTCCGTCTGTCTCTGCCACATACCTATTCATCACGGCCACGGCGGCACCCAGCATATACATGTTAAAAGTTCCACGTCTGTTTACACCCTACGGTGCGGCATTTGGGAAATCGCTGTGTGTTGTGCATTCACATTTATTACTGTTGTGCTGTATACCCGGTGATGTCATTGGGTGTGTCTGTGCGGCCCTATCCATGGATTATTTCCGTGGTTTTACGCTTGCAGCTGCAACGGTACTGCCTGTAGTGTAACATTACAGTTGCCTGCATTGCCTTCGCCTGGCATCTTACATTACTGCATCCTGCACGCACATGGCATATGATGCATTTTATCTGCGGCCGCAGTTATGCTACATCTGTACTTGGCTGTGCTATTTCGGTTCTTTGCTCTTTGCATTTCTACTACATCCCCTATTATCTTTGCTCTCATATGCCTCCCTTTCCCGTTCTGCAGGAGTCTGCATGCAGACTTATCAGCTGCCGGCGTTTGCCCTTCCTGCATTGATTGGTGTTAATTGCTCGTTACGGATACATTTACACTGCTTCCGCATTTCCTCGTATTCTCAGCATTACCTTCCTATATCCCTGGTTGTTGCCGGTGAGGCCGTCACATGACTGGTTTCGGGAACGAGTCGCCCTCGTGCACATGCATTCGTGACGCATTCTGTACTGTCAGCGCATCTATTTCCTAACACGCCAGTCATGATGTTGTGATGTGCATTGTACAGCCCAGATTTGCTGTCCTCCAATATCCTTCCTCCCACGGTGGCACACCCTGTGTGGTTGACGTGTATCTGGTGTAGGCCACTCCTCGGTGTAGTACCGCCACGCCGTTTGCTCCATCTTTACGGTGTCGCCGGTTTTGTGCTTCACTATTATCTGCCTCATTTGCATGTAATTGTCTACTAATATCTGGTTACGGCGGACACCGCCTCCACTCCTTGACAACCATTGCGCTGGGGTTGCAGCTTTACATACATACTATGGTGTGTGGTGGCTGTGCAGCTGATTTGTGTTCTAATGCTCTTTTCGGACATTATCATATTATTTCATTGCTTTACAACTTCTGTGCACATCCCGGGGTCTGCTGTTCTTTCTACGACGTGCCATTTATGTCATTTTTTACATTTTGTGCATATTTTCTTTGGACATTCTCGGTGCCTTTCCACATTGGCATATTGCACCTATATGATACCTGACTTTGACAGCCTTCCGTTACTCCTCCGGTATGTTTGGGTAAATGTAAACCGTTTTTGGTTTACATTTCCGTGCCCTTACGCTACGCCTGCGCCACTTCGTGGATCGCTATTGCCCTCATTTGCATGGTGCAATACCGCACACAGTGTGTTTTGCATACCTACGCCGGGGGGCGGAGACGGTCCGGCGCACGCCGGTAGTGCACGTGGAATTCATTCATACCTGAATCGCTCAGCAGCCATATTTGGCGTTATAACGCCAACGCTATGCGGGCGCCTGGCGCAAGGTTCATGAATCCCGGGGAATGTTTAAATTTCAGTATTCAATATGTTTCACACATGTGCAAGCATGTCTCAAGTGAAATATTCAGTGCATCATATCTGGCATTTCAGCTAAAATCTGTATTACATTTAGCAATAAAGTATGAAAAAAAGTGTTCCAACTTGCCTATTCAGGTCACATCCGATTAGTACATTTATTGTTTTTCATATTAAAGTAAACTGTCTGTGGCCTTTATGCTTTATTTATTTTTTTGAATAAGTATAGATATAGGTAAATATCCAATAACATTGGTAAGTCATCTGCTACAAGGGGAGGCATTGTCTTCAAAATCAGTGTGATAGTTCCGTAAAAGTATCTATGTTTGCCATTGCTTATCTAATGACCATGATTACTCACGTACAAAGAGCTAAAAACGAACTAGGCAAATGTAGCCCAGTGTGTGTGTTTTTTTTTTCTGTGAAAGTATAGTATACGTTTTATATCAGTACATTTTCTGGTGAGCAAAACAATATTGCTCAATTCATGTCTCTGGAAAATTAAAGCTAGTTGCTTAATGAAAAACATGTGGCCCAGCTATGTTCACCTTTCCCTCCTCACAAATGTTTATATCCACTAGATAAACTTGCCGATGTTATCATTCTTAGCCTATAATATTTTAAACATTCCTCAAAGGAAGATATTTAGGGCTAAAACACTGAGATATATGAATGCCTTCTGGGTTGGTAATTATATTCTGTGTCTCTTGTGAATTCTTCTCTTTTTCCAGAAGTAATCACCTGTTTATTGCACTATCCTTCAAAATATTACTTAGGGGTCTACAGCTTTTGACACATGCATAACAGCATGTTATTTATATTGGGCGCTTATGGTTGGGTTGATAGAACTGATATATGTTAATTACATGGCTTGTGACTAGCAACAACATATAATTACACAGAAAAACAGCAATCAAACTGAAATGACAACAATTAACTCATTTAATTTCTGAATTTTCAGTTAATAGTTCCTATACTTAATGATACTACTTCCAACAGTTAAAGATATTTTATCCAGACATATGGAACATTGCATATTAGTAATTAAAGACATGCAAAAAATAAATTTGGACACACGAAGAAGCAGACCTCCTCTTTACCATCTGAGGTTCAGGTGCTATACTAGACTTTTATGATGCATTGCTGAAAATTAGTAAAATTACAAGCAGATTTGTCAGATAGTATTAATTGCAGTAGAAGTCTGCATCAATGCATTCATTTTGTTTTCAAGTCCTTTCAGCCAATGCCTCTTTTCAGGGAAAATGTAAGGGTGACAAACATGCTAATGGAGAATAGATTGCATACATCCAGATGTTACAAAAAGTAGAATGTTACAGCAGTAATCAACAACAGACATGTGACAATGAAAGAAAGCATAGGTGCTGAATTAATTACCAAATGCAAGTTCTGTTTTTAACCTGATGGTAATGAAGCAAAGATCAATGTGGTTCAAAACTCCAGAAATAATGAAATATGTTTCAAAACTCCGGAAATAATTAAAGATAAACTCTGGCACCAGTCTAACAGTTTAATTCTGACTACATTTCTGTTCTCTACTCATTTTTCAACTACCACCCAGTACAGTGCACTTTAATGTTCATCATGAAATAACTCAAATAGGTATGTATAGGATCAGCTCAGTCTGTTTGACCTGCCTGCGATATAACTACACATTCCTGACTGACTGGCAATGAAGTAGCTGCTGATAGGAATCTTTTTCTAGTAGTTGAGTAAACTCAATGTCCAAATGGAGAAATCACAATTCAAGCAGACAGCCAAGGAGAAAAACTCTAGCAGGTACATACTGCAATTCAAAGATTATACCATACTAGTTAAAATTAACAAATGGTTAAGTATTAACAAAGTAAATTTAGATGAAATTAATGTGGTGTCACACAAGACTGAAAAGTGCATGATAGCTTGAACGACATATGCATGCTACCAGAAGTATTTTTATCTGAAGACGAATAGAAACGTTTTGGCAAGAGAGTATAAAACACAATAACAAACACAGTTTAAGTGCAGTGAAGAGTTAATCTTCCTCAGCTGATATCACATGTCCTGCTTTAGGGTTAAACATGTGTACTGAAAACAGTTTAATCACGCATACAGATTTTTGGGGTGTCAGTTTGGTTCTTGATGAGAAGAAAAGCATGTGTCTACTTCTGAGATAATTGGTTCAAATACAGCAGTTAGTAAATTATCTGGAAAGGAACAAAAATGGCATTTCTACACTTGATTGAGAATCATTTGCACAGGGTGCCATCTGATTGAGTTACTCTCGATGAAGATGAGCTCCTCAGTCACTGTTTTCCATAAGAAGCGATTGCTGGTGTGATTTCTAAATGTAAGCTAGCGGTGATTGTTTTCTTTTGTGTCTTTTCCCCTTTTTCCTGTTTGAGCAACCCTAAGTTCAGGGGATGTAGGGCCGTTCCCTCTTCTGGGGTGTAGGAGGGCTTCCTCACCTAAAACAAATGCTTTATTCTTTTTCAGTCCTGATAAAGTTTTAATAATTGTTCTCCTCTAGTTGCAATCTTTTCTAGATGTAACTTGACGAGTCATAGTGGAAGGAAAAATATACTATCAGAATAGAATATATTGTATAAATATTTAGTTTTAGTGTTTTTGGAGTAATCATCAGGAGGCAGAATTCAATGTGGCTAGCTATCATTCTCTGTGGTGAATAGCAAGTAAGTAGATGTAGTTGGTGAAGAACAGCTTCATTTTAATGTAGAAAAAAGTTAAGTCTAGTTTTGTTTTGTTTCTTTTTTTGCTTTGTTTTAAACTGAGCACTGATGCAGCTTTTTATATTTTGGAAGTAGTGATTTCCATGATTTTTCTGCTACTATCCCTAATAGAGTCTTTGCTGTAATTATAAGGGACTTGTGGTTTAGTGGTTCATTGTTTGAAACAGCAGAGGTGACAAGTGAGATTTTGCTGCACATGAGTGACATTAGTGAGGAATATTTGGATAACGAAGGACTTAGAGTGAGGTATTCTTAGTGTGGATATGTCAGGCTTTTTGCAAAGTTGAAGTAATTTATTAGTTTTGTGTGATAGATGTGAGGAGAAGTCATGGGTTGGTCAGAGGCAAAAATGGATTCATGATTGCAGGCATGTTCTAATTTAGAGGAGAGTGAAGGGCAGAGATTAAAAAAGAGATAAGAGCAAACTTTATAATAGGTAAGGAGTAGCAATGGTAAATTATATGAAGTTTAGAAATTTCCTGGCTCATTACAGGAAACCTAGCTTATGGCTACAGTTGTATATTATTTCACCAATGTGCTCTGAAGAAGGGAAGTCCTTCTTTTCCATTCCATCCTTTATGACACAAATGTGGGAGAGAGAAGTGATTTATGCTGCTCTTGATGGGTGTTTGTTTCGTGCCAGTGAGCTATATATTAGTATGGTATTTTGTATTAAGGTTAAACTGAGGTTAGCGGTCTGTAACATTCCAAGATATAGGCTGTTATTTTGATTAATACTTAGTATCAAAAATTAATTGACTGCTTCATTAAAACACATTGTTAATTCAATGAAACATTTTGAGAGGATTTCATGTTTAAGTTTTCATCATAATAAAAATAGAAACATTATTAATATATAAAATGTTAAATACCTTTTACAAAAAGTATAAGGATTTTGACTGGGAAAATAAACAACTTAAATATTTAGGAATCAGTATAAAATATCTGGAAAGACACAACAAACACTAATTATAAAACATTAGTGAATACAATATTAAAATTAATAGAAGATTGGAATAAAATGTACTTTGCTATGGAAGGTAGACTTACATTAATTAAAATGATTATTCTGCCAAAATATTATACTATACAATCATTCATTTTAATCTCATCCAACAAAACTATTAAACAATTAAACTCTATATTAGTAAAGTTTCTGTGGTACCCTTAAAAACCAAGAACAGAAATTAATTGGCATGTTAAATTCTGGGACAAAGGTTGAACTGGGTTTCCTAATATAGATTTATATGCTAAATCTGCAAATTTAAATGTAGTAAGTCACTGGCTAAATTCCTGTTATACTTCAAAATGGAAGTAATGCATGAAGTATTCTTATTATCAAATAATACAATTGAAGTAAATACAATTTATAACTCAAACATTAATAACATTTATTGGGTTATAAATTATTTTTGTCTGAATAATAGAAATGTTCCTGCTCCTATTCCATATGTCACTTACATTTTAAATATGTTTAGGAAAGTAATGGATAGTAACTACCCAGTTAAATCATTATTAACTTTTACGTTTCTATAGCACATACAAATGGTTGTGTGGAGTCATTCAATTTTAATAAAATGTTTGATCTTGAAGAAAACAACTTAAAGTTTTGGCATCAATTGTTAGATGGAAATAAAATACATTCAGCTCATCATTTATTGGATAAATATAATATGAAGAAACATAATTGGTTAGATATTCAACTATTTAGATAATTTATGAGTAATGAAATGCAAGTAGCATCAAATAAGAATAAAAACCCATACCAAAAATCTTAGAATTTTTCTTTAAGATCAATAGTGAAGAAACAAACAATAATTCTTATTTATCAATAATATATAAAAAAAATTAAGATTGGAATTACTTCCTTTTGACTCTTTTTGAGAATATTCAACAAATGTTATTAAAGAAACCTTTTCAGAAATGAACAAGATTTTATCATTAAAATCTGTAAATTACACTACTTCATCATTTTTTAGGAAAATGTTTACTATATATCTACATAGAAGCTTTTTAACACCACATAAAATGTTGGAGATGTGTTGAGGTTGTAGAGGCTAATTGGCTTCAAATGACTATTGAATGTAGAATGATTGTACCAGTTTGGTCTCAATTTAGAAATTTTGTTAAAACATTGTGGTCAGACAATCAATGCCAATCTGCTATAATCAAATCAAAACAATTTTTTTATTTGAATACAAAAGAGTGGCACTGATTGACAGCAAATAAAGTATTTATTTGAGAACAATTATTTAATTATCTATTTCTGAAGAAGTTCTTGTCACAGTAAATAATGAAAGCACTCAACTACATCAGATTAGCCTGTCCTTTTGTCCAGATAAGAAATGTCTCTTGTTTTTGATATATATATATATATATATATATATATATATATATATATATATATATATATATATTTATATTATATCAAAAAATCAAAAGTTTAAAAGATGGAAAATCAAAATATCTAAAACTCAAAATATTGCACTATTTTTAATGCAGGGGGAAGCCCCCTTACACCCCTCATGTTGGGGGCTACACCTTCCACACACCCTTCTAATTATATACACCAACTTCAAGATCACACAACACTGGGAAAAAGGCAAATTCCATTTCTGATATTTTGATTTTTAGATATTTTGATTTTCAGTCTTTTGAACGTTTGATCTTCTGAAAGGGAGCCATATATATATATATATATATATATATATATATATATATATATATATATATATATATATATATATACACACACACACACACACACACACACACACACACACACACACACACACACACACACACACACACACACACACACACACACACACACACACACATATATATTTATATGTATATATATATATATATATATATATATATATATATACACATACATACATACACATACATACACACACACACACACACACACACACACACACACACACACACACACACTGGGTATACTTAAAATATATCAATAACAAAATACTGGCAAAACCTAACTGCATCCCAAACCAACATTTTTGCAGGAGTGAAGCTTCCATGTACCCTCCACATCCCCTGCTCATTATATATACAAACTCCAAAGTTGCACAACAGTTGGGAAAGGGCATAAACCCTTCCCAGTATAACTGTCAGTATTTTATGTTTATATATTTTTATTTTATGTATTCTAGATATTTTTTGTGTCAATATTAGGCTTTTTCAGTATTTTAAGTGCATCCATATATATATAGATATATATATATATATATATATATATATATATATATATATATATATATATGTGTGTGTGTGTGTGTGTGTGTGTGTGTGTGTGTGTGTGTGTGTGTATGTGTGTGTGTGTGTGTGTGTGTGTGTATGTGCGCGTGTTGGATCTGTATTGAATTTTTGATATACACATCAGTAATGCAATACAGTAACACACCATCAAAAAAAGCCATATATTGTCTTCATCAAATTAAGCAAATGTTCTAAAAGCAGTTTTTTTTCCCCAACAGCCCTGCAATTTATGTATACTAAATACAAGATTATACTATAGTAAGGAGAAGTAATCTCATTGGAAACGCACACTGTACCACCTTTCAACGATTTAAGTGAGCAGAACATGCACATTCTCTAAAAATCTTGACCAGTTATACATTCCAGTTTATCAGGCAAAGACATATGTTGATTTAATTAACTTTGACAAAATACAGCAAAACATGTCAACAAAATGCAGTTTGACAAAGGAAATTTATGAATGTTTTTAAGTGCCTACATTTATTGCTTTTTATCAATATTTTTACCCAGGGTGTGCCTGAAATTGATCACCTGTGAGAAATAAAATAATCAAAAATATGTGTATCTATATAAACATACCCACACCACCCCTAACTATATATACTTACTCCAGGATCACACTACAGTGGGGAAAAGGGAATTTACCTTTTACTACCATATATACTAACTGGAGTTCAGTGAAATGAGATCCAGTGAAATGAGTTTTCAGTAATTTGAGTTTTCAGTGAAGTGGTCGGGGTGAAATGAAATTCAGTGAAATGAGATTCAACGAAACAAAGTAGACACATATAAACACATATTTATGATTTTATTGAAAAAAACAGAGCTAATGCACAAATTTGTAACATGCAAAAAGAGTGAATCACAAACCATCAATTACTTCTCTTCTCTCACTATCAATAAGCCTCGGCAATAAAACTATATCAAGCATCACCTCAATACTAGTCAATATTGTTAGGGAAAGTGGTTTTAGTAATGTAATGTTTAGTATTGGCTTAGAGGCAAGAATAGGTTAGGGTTAGAGTTAACACACACTAGTAAGGGTAGTCGGCTTCTGAGTTTAAAACTATTACTAATAATAACAGTAGCAATAATAACGACAACAACTTTATTACCATTATTATTTTATGTTTACTTACTGATATTAGGAGAGTTCAGAAGTATAACGTTTTATAATGTCTACTGGCCTTTTTTGATATGTTTCTGAGGAGGATGCTATCATGTCTGTTTGCCTCTGTGTTGGGATGTTTTGCATTGTTTCCTGTTAGAATATTCATAGGATCATAAGATCATAGGAGGTTACTAGGCTAATGGCCCCAGGGCCCTTACAAGCCTAGAAAAGTTCAACCCATGTTCCCAAGAGTGTCTGGTTCAAGCAGACACTAAAATCAGCACCTATTGCCCCTGTTCAAGAGGGACAGGTGGAATCCCCAGGGTGAATTTCTGGTTACCCATCCAGTCATCCGTATTATGCTTAAATAGGGCCAATGAGGGGCTTTGTTTAACAGAAATAGGAAACTTGCTCTGAAGGAGGGGCAACCTCTGTGAGACAAGTATGTCTGTCCAGCAAGTTCAGTTGATGCCACATAACAGGTTAAGGTCCTTTGAACAAGTAACCCATGTGCCATTTGACTTGCAAATGTGCAGCATTTCCATTAAAGCTGGGTCAGAGATTGCTCTATATGTAAGGCGCAGGTCACCTCTGAGCAGTCTGTATGACACAGAGTAAAGTGACAATGATTTCAGTCTGTCCACATAAGATGGATCTTAAAGACCCTGACTTTTCTTTATAAGGAACCTTTGTGGTATCTTCAATTGCTGCAGGTGTTTGGAAAGGAACATACCAAAGGGGGCATTGTACTCTATTATTGGCCTGATGAGGGAAGAGTACAGGGGAGTAATAACCTTTTTTTTTTCTGCAGGCAATGTCCTTACTTACTTATGACACAGAGTAAAGTGACAATGATTTCAGTCTGTCCACATAAGATGGATCTTAAAGACCCTGACTTTTCTTTATAAGGAACCTTTGTGGTATCTTCAATTGCTGCAGGTGTTTGGAAAGGAACATACCAAAGGGGGCATTGTACTCTATTATTGGCCTGATGAGGGAAGAGTACAGGGGAGTAATAACCTTTTTTTTTTTTCTGCAGGCAATGTCCTTACTTATGAGACGAGCAATATAAAATGCCCTTCTTACCACATGGTGATTGAAATTAAGGTAGCTGTTAACCTGTGTGCCAAGATCTCTCACCACTGATTGTTGTCTTAGGGTATTGCTACTGATGTGGTAGTTTGCAGGAACATCACCCTTGCTGAAGGAGATGATAATTTATTTTTTTGCATTAAGTTTTAGACCATGACTTTGGCACCAGTCATTAGTCTGCATAAGACATTCTTGCAGGATGTTGACATCACTAGGGGTTTTAATGATCAGTCTTAGTTTGCAGTCATCAGCAGACTTTGTCAGCTACAGCCCTTTAGTTTTAGCCTGTACTTCAGAGAAGTAGATTCCAAACAGTAGCGGTCCCAGAACTGATGGAGGAGGTGGAGTCCCCTATTTTGACCATATGGGTCATTGTTCCACTGTACCCATCCCTCATTAGACCCATTATAGAGTACAACACCCCGTTTGGTATGTACCTCACAAGAAATCTGCAACAGTTGGAAAGGCCACAGAAATACCTCACTAAAAGAATCACAGGCCTAAAGCAGATGCCCTATGCTGACCATCTAAAAAAACTCCAACTATACTCTATGGCATATCGTCTACTCCGAGGCAATTTCTGCTTAACATGCAAGGCCATGTCAAACCCTGAGCTGTTGGACATGCTCCACTTAAAGAAATCCATCCCAGTCCCTCAAAGTCACACACTCCAGGGATCTAAACCTTGTCATCACAATGAACAAAACATGCTGGAGGGATAGTTTTCTGACCCAGAGACTCCCCATACTCTGGAATAGACTGCCCATACATGTCAAGCAGAGCGCCTCCTTGGCCCTCTTCAAAAGGAACCTTGATGATTGGATGGGAGATAGGACATTCACCCAGGGGATCACATCAGTTCCCTTACTAGACAGGGGTCCAGGGAAGTAAATATTGTGGGAAGAAATATCCAGGGAATTGTTATAGCTAAGCTTGTATAGGCCCTAGGGCTGATAGCCTAGTATCAACCTATGAACCTATGAACCTATGAGTTCTATCAGTGAGCCGGTTTGCAACGCGCCTGACAATATATGGGTTGATACCCATCTGGGTGAGTTTGTCAATGATGCCTAAGTGGGGGATTGTGTCAAAGGCCTTGGCTAAGTCTACATATGCTGTATGCACAGATGTGCCCTTGTCTAGGGCTTTGGTGACTGTCTCAAAGAAGTCCACCAAGTTTAACAGGCATGACCTCCCCTTGAGAAAGCCAATCTTGGTTGGGTTAAGCATTTGGAGATTTCCTATAACTTTGTTATTAAGGTCCATGATGATTCATTGCATGGCCTTGCAGATAAGGCTGGTCAGGCTAATGGGTCTATTATTCCAGGGTCTGTGGATGCACCCCATTTGTGCAAAGGGATGGCGGTAGCTGTTTTCTATTCTGCTGGAGTGAAGCCAGTGCTTAGGCTGTGATTTAAGAGTGTGCCCAGTAGTGATGCTAATTCCTGTTTTCACCCATGTAAAACACAGTCCAGGATGTTGTCTAGTCCCATCAAGGCTGTGTTTTTGACCTTGGAGAAGGCATTTAAGACCTTCTCGGAGGTACTAGGTGAGGGACAGGTGTTAGGGATGCTTTGAGGTATATATGGCGGGGACAGGGGAGTGAAGCTTCTACTGAAAAATGTAATTTATATGGAGCTTTAAGCTAAGAAGTTAACCAGTAGTACTGCAGAATCGTGAAACATTAGGGAAGTTTTTACCTCATACAGGTAGCAAAGTTAGTAAGGGTGGAGGTAAGATTTTTTAGAATTTGAATAATATGTAATGGAGGACAAGTCTGTGTATGAGACTTCTTGTTTTAATACTGTTATGTTTTCTTCTGGGGTCTTTGGTCTAAAGATAAGTAGGTTGGAGCAGATTTAATGCAGGGCATGTTTATGTTAAAGATCATTGGGCAATGGTCAATCACGGAAAGAGGAATGGAGAATGTAAACTGAAAAGCTATGGCTGGGGCTGTTGTTTATGATGGGATGAAGAAGCATTTGTTTACCACACATGAGATCTGAGCTAAAAGGGTTCTTTATTATTCTCATGAAGTTGTGGTTAGTAAGAAATTCAAAGGACTGTGGAAGTTAAGGATGAAGTCTTTAGAAATTACTATCTTTTTTGAAAGGTGTGGAATGTTGGATAATAATACTTAAGCTTGTTTAAAGCTATATTTTTTAGTAGAGCTGAGGAAGAAAACTGTTAGGTAAACCTGTTAGAATGTATTTAGGGAGATATTAGCAGCTAGCCAGATTGGGTGTTTATAATTGACAAAGGAGATACAGGTTATGATTGTTGCACAACATTGTTTTTGATGGGGAAATGGGTTCCATCACCTACTCTTTTACCTGGTCAAGAATTAGAAATGTTGTTAAATCTTTAGAACTGTTGTGCAAGTTTGGGAGTGTCTATTAAAACACAAGATTTGGTGATGCCAATGGTATCTAAATTGTGAGTATTTAAGAATAGTCTGACTTGATCCAGCTTAGTTTTTTTTTTAATATACCTCCAACATTAAATTGAGGTTAAAATGGATATGGAGATTTAATAGGCCTAGGAGTAAATTATGGAGAAGGTGAGGCTTAGTTAGCTGACTATGGACTAGGAGCCAAACCATAGCAAGGGTAAGCAAATATGATGTTTGCTGCTGGTGCAAGCAGTTACAGGATACAGTAGACACTGTAGGATAGGTGCCAATTGGTTTCTATATGGTGCTTCAGTATGCTGCAAGTCAAGCATGCTTCGCGTGTGTGTGTGTGTGTGTGTGTGTGTGTGTGTGTGTGTGTGTGTGCGTGCGTGCATGCGTGCGTGCTTGCGTGCGTGCGTGCGTGCGTGTGTGTGTGTGTGTGTGTGTGTGTGTGTGTGTGTGTGTGTTTTATAAAAAACTATAACAACTTTTTTTTTTGGTCCTGGCCAATGGCTAAAAGATGTGTTGACTGCAGGAGTGCCCAGGACCCCAAATGACCTAACTACAACTCTAAATCAAGATGGGGAGTTAATTGCAATTGTGACCCTAAAAACACAATCTTGCTGATACGTTTGAATCTTGCATTTTGCAAAGCATGGAAGCTTGAAATGGAGGTAATTATGAGGATGAAAGTATGTGAGGGTATGAGTAGCAGAATGCTGATGTAGTCATGTTTTGCTTAGCTTCAGGGTTAGTGGAGTTAAGTAAAAAGGGTTTGTGGAATTCAAAGAGTGGAAAAAGAAGGTAGTGTTTTTTGCATTATATAAGGGTTAGGTATGAGAATTATGGAAGACATAATGACAAATAAAATAATTATTGCAATATTTATGAATCTGATTACTGAATAATGGAATATAATACATCTGACAGAAATTAGAAAATGCCCTAGCACTTAGTGCAGTTTTGGAGAGAGGTAGTAGTGCAGGCAGGAGTAGGGAAAATTAATTATCATTAGAGGTATTGCCATAGAAAATCACTATTATGATTATGTTGTTTGAATTTTGAGGAGAAGTCCTGGGGAACAGATTGAGATGTTTATATCAGATGAGAAATGGTAAACAAGAATATCTTGCATAAGCAGGAGTGGAGTTAGTAGGATAGAGCTATTATAAAGTAAATAAGAGCATCCTTGCTGTGGGTGTTTTAATTAATCACCAGAGATATATAGAGGTTCCATGGACCAGAATTCTTGGGGATTGAACTTAGAATTGCATTAGGAACTCTGCTGTAAAATTGGGTTAAATGATGGGAATAGCTGGAGTTCATTTTTACTCCTAACAGTATAGGATTTTGTTAAAATTGCAGGAAAAGAAGGATATTGTGTCCATATTTATTTAAATGTTGCTGAAAGGGAATTATATCTATCTGTCTGTTAAACTGAATGCACTGGGTTTCAGACGTACTCCACAGGAACAAACTAAAGAAAATGGAGGGTAACTGGAGAAGTGGATTGATGATAATAAGTTACACATAGGATCATAGGAGCATAGGGCATTACTACGCTATTGACACTGAGGCCCTTACTAGCCTAGCCAAGAATTTAGCCCATGTTCCAACAAGTCAGCACCTGATGCCACTGAAAATCATATCTCTTCAACTAATGAATACTTACCAGAGGTAAGGATCAAATCTGTACCTTGTGCATGGGAGATAAACACCTTAACCATTGTGCCAATTGGTCTTTCTAAATAAACAGCTCTGCCATGTTTCAAATCAGAACCCATCACACCTACAGCACATTGCATTAACCCACCACACCATGCAAATCTTGATTGTCATTGGGAGAACCAGTCAGTGTAATTGGATGAGATGTTGTATATGTGTGACAGATGGCATCATGGCCTGAGATGAGTGGGAAGAGAAACATGTTGGCTCTCTCTCTTATTTACTTTCTGGGAGTCAATCAGTCTGTGTTTGCAGAGAACAACATAATCAAGTTAGTTTAAAAGTAGTAATAACATGTGCTCCAAATAGGAAAATAAAAATAAAGGAAAACTGAGGATTAAAAAAATTCTAATGTAAAATATGGAATAACCTCTTTTAAGAAGTGCGTTTTGGTGAACGCAAACTTCTCAGGCCAAAACAACAAAAAGTTTCTCTCTGTACTTAAATAAACACTCGTATTTACTATATATTACTTAAAGGAAACATTTCTTTTTTACAACAGAATTTATATGTACACATTCAGTGTAAAATACTGCACTGTTTACAAGGTTTACATTCAGATACAGACATTATTTGATGAGATTTACAACTACTATCAATGTCAGTGGTTTAACAGGTAGTACCCTTACCTATGGTGTTTGAAAATCAGAAGACTGTGGGTTCAATTCTCGCTTCAGGTATTTAGAATAATTTTTCCAGTAATGACACAGCAGTGCTGGCTATGGGGGGGGGGGGGGGGCTGTACTTCTTGTGTGTGCTGTTTTTCTGATGAGTTGTTAAACCAAAGTCCATCTGCCTGAGGTGGGTAACTCAGGTAGACATAAACTATCCCATGGCACTTAAAACAAAATGAATAAGGGTTCTTTATCAATTATAATAGCTTATATACACTGTTTACATTACATACATTATTTACAATTGAGTGCATACATTACTCCATAATATAGCTTCTTGTATTTCAATTATTTTCTCTCCCACTTTGATTCCACAACTGAAAACGTATCTTCTTCAGAATTTCTGATAATACATTTTCCAGTATATTTTATTTCATTCAATCTTTCATTCCATACCACCCATAAAACATAAAATAATTTTCTGTCAATTTCTTTCACTTCCTTTTTCTTTTTTTTACCATTTTACCCATATTCTATTCTCACAATTCTCTCACTCTTATACAAATCAAGAAAACATTCTGCTGTCCCAGCTTCCCCACAATAGTTACATACTCTTTCTTGAATCTTTTTATAGGGCATATTTGCTTTGACAGGCATTTTACCTGTTGTCAGTCTCCACAAGAAATCTTTACATTCATGCATTTTTTTACTCCATATAAACCTTGTTTTTCTTACATTTCTGTTTTTATTGTCTAAAATTTTCCAGGGATAAATATAATAATGTTCATACATTATATTTTCATTCAATTCTTTTCTGTTATTTTCTAAATTTTCTATTTTCACTTTCTACAGCAATATCTTATTTTAATATTCTTTAATCTCATCATTTACATTATTCTTTCATCTTTCCCACATCTTAATCTTTCCCAGACATTTTTTTATTTGAACTTCATTATACCATTTGCTATATTTATATTTCCTTTTTTTAGTCTTAACATCACTTTATACAAAATTCAAAGAAGCTGCATGGACTATAGGATTAATTAACCCTAGTCCTCCTACTTCTCCTTTAACAGACAAAGTCCCTCTCCTTACAGGGTTTAGTCTTGATCCCCATATAAATGAAAATATAATGAACAACAATTCATTTTCATACTTAAATGGAAAGAACATGTATATGCTTGCCAGACAGGCTATCTTACCTAACAGAATAGAATGTATTAAATATACCTTTTTCTTATATGACAATCTATATGATCTCTAAATGTACATATCTCTTTTAACTTTTGTATACGTGTCTCCCATTGTATCTCTTTATTCATGTTTATTCCAAATGTTATTCCTGAAATATCTACCTCACTGTATTGGAGAGGGAAACTCTTGGATTATGCTTGGTTTTTGGGGGATGCCTCTGGATAAGGATCCCTTGTGGCACTGGGTACCTCCTTTTCTTGTAGTCCTATAGCTCTCCTTGTTGTAGCATCCTGTTGGCTTCAAGTTCCTGTAGGAAATAAATCTGTAGTCCTTAATCTTAGAATGAAGACAGTCACTCAGTTCAAATTATAAGTTTTTTATTGGCAAATGAGCACTGCTTAGAACACAAAATGTGCTTTTTGCCAGTCTTTCATAGTATAATAAATATGATATTCATTTCATTTATTCTTGTAGCTTTCTTCATATCCAAATATTTTAAAATTTCATTGAGCTTTCCTATAGCTATGGTTTTCCCATAATCTCATTTTCTTCTTTACTTAATTTATTTGCTTCCCATATTTGCCTCTCTTTTATCTCTCTCCATAAATGTATTTTATATACTGTTCTATTATCTCATCACTCCTTCTTCTTCATTATTTTCCAATTCTCTTATTATCCTCTCATTAGTTCTCACTATTTTACTCAAATATGGAGCCATTCTTCTTTTTTTCCCTTGTAAAAAGTACCTTTGCTTATATAACATTTTCTTAGTCTTCTCTTGGTTCATTTCATATATTTTCTTCTCTTTGTATTAAATGTTTTTATGTTATTTCTTACTATCTCTCTAAATACCATCTGGCTTAATGACATATTTTTTGCTTTTGTTTCCTTACTTTCATTGATTGACATTCTAGAAAGATGTTTTTATATTTTTCTTTAAAACTTAATTATTAATCAGTCCAATTTTAATAAAATATGCTCATTTCCACATGATCTTCTCATAACTGATCAATTTCCTTTCTCTCTCTCCTCCATCTAAATCTTTTTCATTCAATATTTTAATACCTTTACCTAGCCTTATATGTTCTTCCTTTTCTTTTACTTCTACCCATATAGCCAAATGGTCTGAAAAACCTGTTTCCTGTGTTCCTTCTTTTAAAATTTTAAACTATCAGATATTATAAAGTAATTAATCTCTGTTTAAATCTCATTTCTTTTAAAGGCCAATGTATATTATTACACACACACACACACACACACACACACACACACACACACACACACACACACACACACACATTCCACTTTTCATTATACCAAATACCGTCTTAACATCATTCCCTTCTTTCTTTCTTTTCCTTAGATCACAATTAAAAGCTCCTAGTAATATTATTTCCATGTTCACCACTACATAGTTTAAGATTTTTTAAATATCTCCTCTCTTTCTTTTAGTAACATATGCATATATTGCACAAATTCTATACAAATATTTCTTATATCTTATATCTAACACTGCTATTCTACCTAACTCGGCTATAGTATAATCCAAGGTCTTAACTATTTCATTACATAACACAGCAATCCCTGAGTATGTTTTTCCCATATTCCACAACGCTTCTAGCCCTTTCTTCTTCTGTTAATATTCTTGTGTCTTCTAGAATAATTACATACAAATCAAGTAGCATACACCCTGCCAAGTCACCTAATTTTCTTTTAATGTTCTTTATACTATTAACATTTATTGATAGAATTCTGTTTTTTCAACTTTTTCCATTTTGCCACTTATCTTTTTCTTTAATAATCACACTTCTAAATGTTATTTTTTATCTTTCACCCTTCTCCCTATTGAATACTTTTTTCCTCTCCTTATTTTCCAAATAATATCTTCTTCACTTGTTTCCACTACTAATACTATACCTTCATTGTTCTCATTTTCTTTATATATTATTTTTATTCTCTTCTTGTATGGTATATTGTTTTTCATTTTCACGTTCTACATTTTTTCTATATCATGTATGTCTTCTTGTGTCTGTTCTTGTTTTTCAGCTTGTAATTGTTCATAGGTTCATAGGTTTATAGGTTCATACTAGGCTATCTGCCCTAGGGCATTTATAAGCCTAGCCAGAGTGTGTTTGGCTTTCGCCATCCATTTTAAATTAATTTTGCTATGCCCTTTTTTTGAGGTTAGTATACTGTGCCTTTGTCTAACAATGACACAGAAGTGATACCCAGGGTAAACCTACGATCGCCCATCCACTCATCAAGATTCCTCTTGAAGAGAGTCAATGTGGGACTCTGCCTAACCTGGACTGGGATTTTATTCCAGAGAGAAGGGAGCCTCTGGGTTATGAATCTGTCCCTCCAGCATGTCCTATTTATTTCAGTGCTGAGGTTCAAGTCTCTCGAGCGCGTAGCTCGATGGGATTTGGATTTTCTGAGGTGCAGCATGTCCATTAATTCCGGGTTGGACATGTCTTTATACGTCAGGCACAGATCGCCTCTGAGCAGGCGGTATGCCACTGAGTAGAGCTAGAGTTTCTTTAACCGGGCAGCATATGGCATCTGTTTGAGCCCTTTGATCCTCTTGGTGAGGTACTTTTGAGGTCTTTCCAGTTGCTGCAGGTGTCTGGTAAGGTACATCCCAAAAGGGGCATTGTAGTCAATTATGGGCCTGATGAGGGATGAGTAAAGAGGCACGATGACCTCCCCTGATCTAGATGTGAATCCCTTCATGATTAGCTGGGCTATATAAAATGTTTTTCTAACCACTTTGGCCACGTGGTTGTCAAATGAGAGATTGCTATCAACTTGGGTCCCCAGGTCCCTAATGACTTCTTCTGTACTTAATGGATTACCACCTATGTGGTAATTTGTGGGCACTTTGTTTTTGCCAAAGGGGATGACTATACACTTTTTGGCATTTAGCTTGAGGCCATGGCTCTGGCACCAGTTGTCTGTTTTTATGAGGCCCTTTTGGAGGATGCTTGTGTCGGCTGGAGAGTTGATTATGGCGCCCAGTTTGCAGTCATCTGCGAACTTGGTCAGCCACAGGCCTTCCGTGTTGGCCTGTACCTCTGAGAAATATATACCGAACAAGACAGGTCCCAGGACTGAGCCTTGTGGGACGCCACTTGTAACTGGTTTGGAGTCTGACATGGCTCCAGCAATTCTAACCATGTGGGTTCTGTCCTTGAGCCAGTTTGTAACCCATCTAGTGACATAGGGGTTTATATTTAAGCTGGTGAGCTTATCTATAATGCCCGAGTGGGGTATTGTATCGAAGGCTTTTGCGAGGTCCAGGTAGGCTGTGTGGACCACCTTCCCCTCGTCAATGGCCTTGGTGACTGTTTCAAAGAAATCGACCAGGTTTAAGAGGCAGGATCTGCCCTTAACAAAGCCAAACTGGGTAGGATCCAGTGTCTGTAGGTCCCCAATATCTTTATTTATGAGGTCCATGATGATCCTTTCCATAGCTTTGCAGACCAAGCTAGTCAGGCTTATGGGGCGATAGTTTCCAGGATCCATTGAGGCACCACCTTTGTGGAGAGGGACCACTGTTGCTGTATGCCACTCTTTGGGTACATATCCTGTAGTAAGGCTAAGATTGAACAGTAGTTTTATGTTTGGGTTTAGCTCTTCTTGGAGTTCATGTAGGATGTAGCCCGGGACACCATCTGGTCCCATTGATGCTGTGTTTTTTGCTTTGGAGAGGGTGGCTCTTACCTGAGCATCTGAGATGTCAGGGGGGCAGCACTCTGTTGGGATAGATATTTGCCCTTTTGGTGGGGAGGGGGGGGAGAAGTTTGCACTGAACCTGTCAGCTAAGATGTTGGCAATGTCTGTGGGCTCGGTGTATTTTTTTGTCATTTTGGACTAATTCTGAGCATATCTGGGAATTCCCACCCAGGTTCCTAACATAACTAAAGAAAGCCTTGTGATTATCCTTAATGTCCTGTGCAATTTTTCTCTCGAAGCTGGCCTTAGACGATTTTATGAGTGCCGGTAGTTTTTTGCTAATACTGATCAGAGATGCCTTCCCTTTATGGGATTTTGCTCTATCATGTAGTAGCTTCCTCCTTCTATTGTATAGTTTGTTTATGGCTGGGGTCCACCAGACAGGACGTCTGCCTTTGGAGGATTGGGTCTTGGTTTTATTTGGGATTGCATGATCCATGCATTCCTGAAGGTGTTCATAGAATGCATTTATAAAGGATTCTGCGGTCTGGGCCGTATTTTCCACAGGCCCGGGGGCTTTGAAGGATTTCGCCTCGGTTTTGAGACATGATATAATGAATTGAAACATGTCCCGTTTTTCAACATTTTTTACACATCAAATCATATTTACATTTCTTTGCTTTAGTCCCATCTTTCCACAAACAAAACATTTTCTCTTATCACAATTGCTTATTAAATGGTCACTCCTTCCACAAAAAAAAAAAAAAAAAGTTTTTGGCTGTCCTCTATATCTTACAAAACCTATATTACCTTCAATATTTATTACACTTGGAATATGTACAATCTTGTCATTTTCCATTTTCAAAATTATCCCAGAATCCCACCTCCAGTACATAAATCTCTATCATCATATATATTTGCAATGTCCACAACTTCTTTTTACATATAGTTTTCAAACAGACATTCAATGTTTCTTTATTCACCTCAGTTCAAAATATTAGAGCAATTTTTTTTTTGTCTCTCTATTAAAAGTCTGCACTGCATAAGAGTTCCATGGATAATGATGTTTTTTACCTCATTAGGTGATATTCCCAAAGCTCTGAAAATTGTGTCCGATACCTTATATCTTTCAAGTTCTTTTTCCTCCTTACTGCTAAGCCATACAACACACTTTTTTTAGAACCTCTTTTCCTTCTTCTCTCTCTCTTATTTGTTTCTTGCCTTCTTTCACTATCCTTGGTTAAGATTTTTTCTTCTTCTGTAATTTGCCTCACTTCTTCTTCTTCCTGAATTCAGTCCATAATGTTGTCCCATGATGCCGCTGCTTCACTTTCTGGTTCACTCTGAATTATCATTTATTTTAGATATATATCCCACAACCCTCCTGATTGGACGGTTGTAACCATACACTCTGACTCTGACACAGAAAACAGATCTTTTTGAAACAAGTACTCAGAATCCTGTCAAGGTTAGATTACCTTCCTCTCACCATTCGCCTTCGTTTCAGCCTGCTACCTCAGCAACTCAACCGATCCTTCTATTTCATTTTCTTTATGCAACCAACAACTTCCCAATTCTACTCCCTTCTGCAAACTCTCATCTACCTTCTGTTGCTTACCATCACACTTATTCACTGCCTCCATCTTCCTTCCAGTTTCTCTGAGCTACTTATGTGCTGGGAACGGAAACTGGAACTGTAGCAATGAATAGTGCCCACGTACACTCCAAAAATAGTAGGGGAGATTCACCAGTGCCATTGGCAAATATCCCATATGTCACTTTCATGTTGGTACACAAATAAACAAGTCTTTGTGGGTTCTGTTTAATAAGCTTTATTCTCTACAAACACATTACTGTAAATTTTATTTGACTACAACTAAGTAATTTATGTACACATTAACTGCTGTGATCATATGTGCACACTGGCTGCCTCTTCAAAATGATACTAGGGATTGCATGCGTCTGGAATTTGCATGTGCATGTACAGCCTCACATGTTTCATAAAGACATACAAAGCTATGTCAAACTCGGACCTGTTGGACATGCTCCACTTAAAGAAATTCCAATCCTTCTGAGCTACACGCTCTAGGGACCTACACATTGTCACCACAATAAACAGAACATGCTGGAGGGATAGATTCCTGTCCCAGAGATTTCCCATACTCTGGAACAAACTACCTATCTATATCAAACAAAGCTCCTCATTAGCACTCTTCAAGAAAAATCTTGATGACTGGATGGGAGATAGGAAGTTCAGCCCGGGGATCACTTCTGTGACTCTGCTTGACAGGGGCAAAAGAAATAATTTTCTTGGGTGGCAAAAGCCCAGGTACCTTTTTGACTAGGCTTATATAGGCCCTAGGGCCAATAGCCTAGTACCTACCTATGAACCTATGACATAGCGCACACATGCTACACGCTGATCTACACCATAGTCAGTAGGAATGCCACCATGGGTCTCTGTTGAGAAGAGTACACTAGCATAGTGTGATTTGGTTGACAAAGAGTAGCTAGATAAATAGATGGATATACTGAAACAGAAATAGATAGCTACTACCATACTTTTAAGAAATAGGAGGAAACCAAATAAGCATGAGGGAACACACCCAGACACAAGGAAAAACAGATCTTTTTGAAACAAGTACTCATACCCAGACACAAAGAAAGCATGCAAAATCTCAGACAATGACAGGAGGTCAAAACTGAACCCCAGAGGATAGGAACTGTAAGGCAAAGATTCTTGCATTGACTTCCCATGCTGGCTGTGGATAGTAATGTGATAAGACTTTAACTCAATTGGACCATCTCTTCCTAGATTACTGGGTACAGTCCCTGGGCCTCTAACTACTCCCATCCCTGTGTAAAAAGAAAAGAGTCTTAATTTCCAGATATTATAAAAGTCTTTCTTAGGTATAGAAGGGATATCATACTTCCCTGTGATCATCTCCATTGGCTTTAACCAGCTTTCTATAAGCACTAGTAGCCTTGAGACAAGCCCTTTGGACCAAAAATTCCTGAATGAAAGCCTGCTCTGACTATATAGTCCATAAAACTTCTTGAATAAGTTACAAGTAAGCATAAAGGATGACACTGCTTATTCATTATTAACAACTAGCCTGTACCATTGTATATAGATATATATATATATATATATATATATATATATATATATATATATATATATATATATATATATATATATATATATATATATATATATATATATATATATATATATATATATATATATATATATATATAAATATATATATATATATATATATATATATATACTTGCTAGTGTGGCTAGTAAGATTGAGTAGTTAATATTATTCCCCACCCTCACCCATAGTATAGCATATAAATTTAATTTATATATTTTATATATTACTCCATTTCCTTCTAGGTCGTCTGATCAGAAAGTCCAGACATAAACCAGTAAACCCTCTCAGTGCTGAGTAACCCCTCTTTAATGCTACTTTTACTATAGTTATTCTGATCAGTTAACATAATGATAGATTTTAATCTGTCACTTCTGAAGCACCAAAATACTAGTGACCAGATCTTTTATAGTAACTTAGTGAAAACAAACATCCTCTTTGCTTCAGGTGCATAGCTAAGAGCTTTCAGTGGTGAATGTATTCTTCTACCTTTTGAGTAGCTTTACTAAAGCTCATCTAAAGCATTTTCTGATAAATACTCACCAACTAAATGCTGAAATATTTAGAATTACCACCCCACATAAATTTAAACATGTCTGTTTTTATCTCTGGGTGAATAACAAACTGTTAAAAGCATGGTTCCATCTTCATTAAGAAAGTACCTGAAAATGTCACCTTATATAATGGGCAAAACCACTCCTCCATAATCAGGGGGAACTTGAAGACCATAAGATTGTCTGTGGATAAGTTTATGTTATGATCTTTGCCAATCAGTAAGGCTCATTATTCCTCTTTAGTTAGCTTATGCCAAAGATGTTATGGTGGAAACAGTGAGATACAGGGAGCACAGGCATCCTGCTTTGCACTGTTCTCAGGCTGCACCAACGGAAATATGTGTGTCCCAATTTTTTCTATTTTGGATACCCATAGTACAAGAACTTCAACATACTCAAGTGGATCTTGGAAATTATACTTCCTTAGAAATGTAAACAAGTAATTCCAATGCAGGCAGTCATATTTATTTTTAATGCCCATGCTGATCAATGAGAAGATTCTTTTATTTTGTTTTTGTATTTCCTTTAATGTTGAAACTGCATCCCCCCATGCACACACATAATAATAACAATAATAATAATAATCTTCTTTTTTTGGCTTTTCCCGGTTAGGGGTCACCACAGCGGATCACCTGTCCACTCATGATTGGCAGTAGAGTTTTACAGTGTCGAGTTGCCAGCCCAGCACCCATGATTGGCAGTAGAGTTTTACAGTGTCGAGTTGTCAGCCCAGCACCCAACCTTCCATAGAAGGCACACACACACACACACACACACACACACACACACACACACACACACACACACACACACACACACACACTAGGACCAATTTAGAGTATCCAATCCACCAACAGCATGTCTTTGAGATGTAGGAGGAAACCGGAGTACTCAGAGGAAACCCAAGCGACCACAGGGAGGACATGCTGACTCTGCACAGAAGGCACCCCAGCCAAGAATTGAACCAGGGAATCTCTTGCTGTGAGGTGACAATGCTAACGGCTGCACCACTGTGGCCACCATAATAATAATAATAATAATAATAATGATAATAATAATAATAATAATGATAATACAAAAACATCAATCAGGCTGAATAATTTTAGGCAATATTTTCTGTATTCAATGTGTCCAGACCCCTACAACAGTATGCAATTTGCATTAAGAATGTGTATCAACCTATATGATATCATCTTCAACCACATCTTATTTGGTTTGTGGATCATCACAGCAGCTGCATGCTGCTAAGAAGGTAACATGTTGTGGTCCTCCTATGCAAGCTCAGATAAATTTCCATTTTCGTACTTTAGAGTTATATATCTAAATGGAACCCATCTATGCTTATTAATTGACTGGTCTTTAGGGAATGTATCAGTGCCTGGATCTCATCAAAAAATACTTAGGTGAACAGCATGTCCTAATCTTCTGCCGTCAATCTGTTTTAAAGAAGCTTAGCTATGAATTGTGCCGCTTCACATTCACATAAAGCCATCTATAGCATCAAAAAATACATATTATAAACCTCTGGAATATCACAGCATCTTTGTTGTTTCAATCCAGTAATAGGCAAAGTATTTTTACTGAGTTGTATTTAACCACTTTACATCAATTACTGCATGATAAGCCGCATGCTTCCTTCAGAGAAAAAAAGATGATAACACAAATATAACTTTATGGATCCCTATCAGATGTTCTAGTTCCAGAAAACTGAAGACTATATGGTCGAGATCATATGTCCAAAGTTTTGCAACCTCGAAAAAAAAAAAAAAGTAAAAACACTAAAATGAAATGATACAATTTACCATGACATTTTTGAAGGGCGCTTCCCCACAACCCCTGCTCCTTAAATATACCAACTCTGAGATTGCACTACGGTGATGAAAATGGCAAATCCTGAGTTCCGCGCTGTATAGTGATCTCAATACAAAGTGTTTGAGATTGCAAAACTTCAGACATATGGTCTCGCCCATATGATCTATGGCATTCTGCAACTTGAGCATCTGATAGGGATCCAGCTTTCTAGGTGTACCTCATTATTCCATTGGAGCAAAGATTGCATTTGCTGGCTTAACAAAACATAGGTCTATGCCCTTCATTTACAACCATACTGCTGTTGAAGTTTAAGGAATTTAAATAGTCCTAGCATGGTCTTGTTGTCCCACACTCTCTTAATAAGTTCCCAAATTCCATCTATAATCTAAAGGGAGATATCTCGTACGTATGTCCCAAAACAATGCATAAGTCTGAGGATTTTGAGCTCTTTTGTCTCTTGATCACACCTCATACCTCTGGTATCTGTTACTTTGGTTCTAAATGTTTTAAAGCTATTGATGTAGGAAACCACAGGATAAGAATCAGGTCCTTAGCTGGAACCATAATAACAAACAAAGTAGTATTTTCTTACAAAAAAAATTGTTAAAAAGCATCATCACACCCACATTATTCACCCACTCTTTATTCTATATCCACTCCTTAAATTTTATTCATAAGAAACCTATGATCCCATATCTGATTATACAATATATATATATATATATATATATATATATATTCCAAACATTCCAAACTATACTAATCAATAACCTAGCCAAAATGTCTTCTTTTCCCATCTCCTATACTTATACTAGCATTTACATATAATTTTTAATATTTCTTTATGAAACTCCTCATAATGTAAATCCCAAATCTATTTAATTCTCACATGACCAAGAAATAAATGTCCCATTGTTTCCTCTATATTACATACCCTACATAATATAGCTTCTATTTGTTTATACTTCATAGCCCTCTTAACCAGCAATTTTTTGAACATCAGTCTCAACATGAAATATTTTACTTCTAAAACATGTTTAAATCAATCTTGCTGTTATTAACAGCTTTTATAATCCCATATTCCTTATTTTCCCATATTTTAACAAAATACAGTTTCTCCAGTACCCCTTCATAACACCTTTTCCTGTCCATTATAACACTTCACTACATATCTCATCTTTTAACAACTTTATAATATTCCTTCTCATTGATATTTGCAAAATGTTTCCTTTTTTCCACTCAGTTCCCATATTCCTTTCTATATTTCCCGCATTATTTTTCACACACAACCCTTTTGCCTCACCATTCATTTTAATAAAAAACAAACATGTAAGGATGCCAAAAATACTATATGATTCATTAACCTTAATCCACTTTCCTTATAATCA
Organism: Protopterus annectens; assembly: GCF_019279795.1. NCBI lineage: Eukaryota > Metazoa > Chordata > Ceratodontiformes > Protopteridae > Protopterus > Protopterus annectens. The sequence goes on along the minus strand of NC_056744.1, from coordinate 912,913,409 downwards.
CAATATAACACCTCTCTATAAATTGAATTAACCCCAGAACCCCCAAAAAACATAAAAATTAATTCCACAATCTTCTCCATATCTTTAGGAAACAACTAACCCCTAAATAACCTAAACAAACTGAATTAATTAAATAAACCTTTTTGAAATATGACAAATCAAAAATCCTTCACATATTTGTAATACATTCAAATTCTAATAGCAAACTATTTCATTGTTGCCTTACTCCAAACTCAATACTTAACAAAGTGAATCCACTCTTAGAAAGATACAGCCTGGCATTTTTTATCATTTCTCCAAAACCCTTACATTTTTCTTATTCAGAATTAATCCCACATACTTGTGAAGATATCCAATTTCTGTAATACTCTCTTTTATCCACCCCTTCCCTTTTGAAACAGCTATAAAACATCAGCATATGATATACAAACAAGGAATGTCAGCATTCCTATACATCTTCAGAATACCATCTCTAGCCCTAACATAAGCATTACTGAAAACAGCACAAGAAAAATACCATTCAAAGGACAACCCTGTCTTACCCCTCTTCTTATCCTAATCTCCTTACCAAACCAACCATTCACCTCAACTTTGTCAGAGAGAATACTTATACAGAGATATAATCACATTCAAAATTTTCTCTCCTACTCCATAACTTTTTAATATTTCAAACATCTGTCATGATCTAAAGTATCATACACTTTCTCCATATCACATTCAGCAATCCATCTCTCTCCAACTACATTTATGTCATTAGCCATCTCTTTCATGATTAATAACACATTATTAACACTCCTACCTTCTATCCCATAAATACCATGCTCAATAATCTCATTAATCACATTGTCTATCCTTATTTGAATTGTCCTCATAAATATTTTAAAATCTGTATTGTTTAATGTCAGAGGCCTCCAATTCTTAATCTCCTTTTTCTCTCCCTTCTTATGAATAAACTTCATTATTCCCTCTTAAATCCTTTTATCTCTTATACCATATTCCAGCCATTCATTCATAACTTGCAGAAAAAAAGTATTTATTTGGGTCCTCCATCTCCTCATAATGCTCATAGCCTATTCCATCAGATCCAGGAGCACACATTCTTTTCAAACTTTTCAAAGTCGCATTTAACTAACTAATCTTTTTTACTCAACCTTGTATACCTTTCTCTCCCAGTTTCTTAACATTCCAAACCGATTTTTTCACTCTCCACTTACTACATAAATCCTGCACATACTTCTATAGGACCCTTATAATTTCATCCATATTATATATCATTTTACTAACATCATTTTAGTTGATTCAAATTTATCTTCACTCTTTTTCTCAAAAAAGTGGAATTTCCTCCATTTTTCTTTGTTACATATTTTTGCATATAAATTGTAACACCGATTTTTCTCTCATTCTGATATATTTCATTCTCTCTGTCCGTCTTACTGTCCTCACCTATTAAAATACAGCCATTAAGCTCATCAACCAATTGTTTCTGTTTTATTTTCCAAAAACTTTTCTTGGCACTTGTATTACCAAACCTATATTTCTGCTTAAATATAACTTGCCATTCTGTCACATTCCTATAAAAAGGAAATATAGTGAAGTGATCTTCCCACAAACTTTTCATCTGCTCCTTGAACCAACTATCCTTATCAACTTCATCACACACTCTTTTATTCCATTTCCCTCTTTTATATAACTTTCCTCATTTGAAAATTCAGATGCAATTGCAGACTTACTTGTGAATGATACTTCACCAGTCTTTTCCCTCAATTCTTATAGACATTCTAAAAACAAAAAACTAATCTGTCGCTGTCTTAATATTATTTCTTCTTCATCATTTTCTACACTGCAGCACATTCTTAATTTTCCGCTCCCTCCTCCTCAGGTTACAATTAAAGTCCCCTACCACAATAATATCTACATTATACATCAAAAATGTCAACGTTTCTCTAAAAAGAATTTGTCTTTTATTAATTTCATTACATTCATACACCACAACCCTCCACGGCAGCTTCCTTCACTTTCTTAAATCACATTTTACATCTCTTACAGTTTTGCAACAATCACATCCTCCATTAACAGATCTTTTTCTTTAATATCAGTGCTATTCCAGAAGAGGTAATCTCCCAAAACTTTGAAATATTTCTCCCCGCAAACAGTTTCATTATTTGGTGTTTAGCATTCTAACATAAAACAAACAACATGCATCACATCTACATTTGCATAATTATGTCATAGCATTTAACCTATATTTTCACTAATTATACTACTTACATTTAAGGACATAATCCTAACATTATCCTTTGCCTTTTTTTTTTGTGTAGCAGCAATGTTTTCCTTATTCTTATTCTCATTCCTATTGTACCTTTTACCATCATGTTTACCGCTCTTACTCTTTCATACTTTTAAGAACTATTTGCCTTAATAACACCACTTCCATCCCTGTCTCTTCCTCCTTCCTTCTCATCCACATTTGTTTCTTCATTAGACATAACACACTGCCTTCTTTTTCACCTTCAAATACATTCACATTTTCCTCCTGAATTTCAGCTTCTCTTTCCTCAGTCTCCGTCAGACTACCAGAAAACAAAACTTATCTTTATCTCTCACATATCCTACAAAAAAAGTTCACAATTCTTAACAGAATGCCTAGTCTGCCCATTTTGAAAAGAATGCCTTTTTGGACACTAACCAATTAAGTGATCACCTTTCCCACAATGAAAATATGTCTTATATTGACTCTAATATAACATCATTTTTCGCATTGATTATAACTCAGCTAGGTATATAGACATCATGTGCACCATTCCATAGTTATCTCTCTTCTAAGCATTTCTTAATATTATATACAATCCTACATTTTTCTTTGAAAAAAAATTGGTTTCTTTTTCATCATCATCTGCAGTCCTAAAATGCAATTTTATCTTTCTTCTAAACATTGCATCATAGTCCCTAAGAACATAATCATTCCAGGGCAAACAAAAATATTTTTTTTCAAATAATACAACAAATCTTTCAACTTTTTCAATAGTTTCAAATGTCAGTTTTGCAAAAGGTTAATTTCCAATATATATATATATATATATATATATATATATATATATATATATATATATATATATATATATAAATGCCCTAATGTCCTTTGGGGAAAACTCCAGTACACTAATAATATTGTCCCAAACAAAATATCTGTCTAAACACTCCCCATTGCAAGTCTCAGTTCTTATAACTGATGAACTTAGAACTAATGAAGTTCTGAACGCAGTAGGAATGAAAGCACCCGACTTTTGTAATAAAGTTTTGTTTCTCTGACTGCTGGCTGGAGTTGTTCTCTACAAGCATTGTAGCAGGTGTTGGTTTTACTTGTTTGTTTATTCACCTGTCTGGATTCCTAGTTTATATCAGCAAACTGCTAAAAACAATATCTGACCATGTGATTGCATTCTCATCATCTGGTTCTGCCTCCTCCATCATGTCTCCTAAAACATCATGTTCCAGACCACCCCTTTACAGTTTAGTTATATGAATATGAGGTACTCCATTAACCACAATTTATATCCATTCAATATTTTTTTCATATACAACACCCAGTTTCTCAGTATACTTCATAGCCACAGGACTGCTTGTCTCACTCAACTCAGCACAGTAAGCATACTCACCACCATCCTTTTTCTCCTTCATTATAATTCCCTCCTGTCTCTGGCCCTTGAGAAGAGACTAGGGGATGTTCCCTGAAGCCCTGGGCAAATTTCCTCAGTAGTAAAACTACCAGCTCACGTGTCCCCTGAAAAGAAGTCAATAGTCTAGTGGGACTAACCTGGTCAGCAAAAGTTCATAGGTTCATAGGTTCATAGGTACATACTAGGTTATCTGCCCGAGGGCATTTACAAGCCTAGCCCATAGTTTTGTGGCTTACGCCACCCCTTTAGTATGGGGAACTATACCCATTATTTTGCTGTGCCTCTGTCGAGCAGTGACACTGAGGTAATCCCTGGGGTATATCTGCGATCTCCCATCCATTGGTCAAGATTTCTCTTGAACAAGGCCAGCGAGGTGCTCTGCCTCACATATACCGGGATTTTATTCCACAGCATAGGGAGTCTTTGGGTGATGAATCCAAGTGGATTAAGTGGATAAATATGCCTATCTCCAAACCATCTATTCAAATTCATCTTAAACCAATTCATTTTCACAGAATTTTTAATCAAAGAAGGATTTTATTAATCTTGTGAAACTCTTTTTAATTGTAACAAAGCTACCTCTCTTTTTACTCCTGTTTTAAATTTACAATGAAGTTACTTTTCCTATATTACTGTGTTAAAGTGTAAAATTGTCATTAAAGACACTAAAGACAAAAATAAATATCTCCTGTTGTAAGAATATTGAATTGTGAAAAGTTCAAAATTATACAGCTTTTATTATAGCTCAAGAATCATAATGAAGGTACTGATCTAGTATATGTTCTTTGAACTGGCTTCAAGATATTTAACTTTTTGATAATATAATGCAAGGGAGGGTTATATTCAATAACAGACCTTATGTATACTTTGTAAAGTCCAGCCAGGTTCTGTTTGTCTCTTGCCAACATACTTTTAAGCAGCAATCCTAATTATATCATTACCTTGATTTTAGTTACATAAACATGAGTGTCAACTCTAAGAACTTTCCCTATAGTAATTCTAGTATCTTTGAAATAAAGGCCTGTTCTGGCATATGATTTTGAAACATTACTTGCTATGTGACCCTCTTATTACTAAATATCATCAGGTTGCAGTTCCCACAGATGACTGTTAATCCTGTTTTAGCAGCCCACAGTGACTTATATTGTGTGTTCAGATTATCCAGATAATCAGTTCTAATATCATACCTCTTTTACAGTAATAGTAAAAAAAAAATGAAAGTAGACTGATTCCTGAACTGTGTACCCTCCATATTTCCTAGCCTTATGCCTTCAATGTTCTTTATACCAACTTCACCATGACAGATTGCCCTAGTTTACTAAAGGAGTCTGTATTATTTATATCATTTAGATCAATTAAGTCAGACAAAATCCCTGTAAACATATTACCACCATCTCATCATACAATAAAATGCATCAACAGTGTTTACATTTCATAGTTTAGCCCAGAGGAATATGATGTAATGTTATCAAACCCAACCTCCAGCTAGATACATTTTAAACATTACAGCGACATCCAACTATGACTCTCCAAGTTGTTGGAATGATAAGTCAAAACGAGTTTGGTTTCCCAATACCCACAAGCACTTTAATATATAAAAATATAAAAAAATATAAAAAAAATCAAAGTTATTGTTAGCGTTTTCATTTAACACAATATTAAACTTCATCAGACCTGAATAAGTTTAATATTGTGCTAAACGAAAGCGCTAACAATAATTTTGATTTTTTTTATATTTTTTTTTATATTTTTATATATTAAAGTACTTGTGGGTATTTGGAAACCAAACCCATTTTCACTTATCATTACAACAACTTGGAGAGTCGTAGATGGATGTCGCTTTAGTGTTTCTTTCTATCTTAGTTGTTTTTTGTTATTTCATTTTATACATTTTATACATTGCCTTGCAGGCAAACTACTGTGCATTAAAAGGTATTCAGCTCTTCCAAAACAGGAGACTGGGCAGGTAAAATTCTTATACTATTTCTTTTACCTCAAAAGTATGAGGAGCAGACACTCTAAAACATCACAGATTGCTCAACTATGCATATTTTTATTTTTATTTATTTTTTTTTTTATTTCATTAATTTATTAATCAGATAGGTCCGCGGGATACATGCTCCTTTTCAGAAGCAACCTGAGAGCACTCTGGTTAAGTGACTTTCTCAGGATAACACAGTATGTAAATGAAGGTGGAAGAAATCAAAACCTCATGCTCTTAAGTTATATCCTAGCCAAGAGCACTGTTCTAATGTGTAAGTGCATTTTATGAAATAAACGTGTATCAGCCTTCTCTTTCCTAAAATAAGTGAGAGTAGTGCCTCTCATTTAACTAATTAATATTAACAGAGCATATTATGTGAGACAAAATGCTATCCACCTTCTGTCTTGAGAGAAGAACAGTAAAATCCAATTGAACCGACGGCAGCGAACTATCACCCCCTTCCATATAACATCATGAGCAATATATAAATTGCATATGGTTCAAAAATTTTATCAGTGATGAAAAGATCACCTAAACAGCTCAAATATGACATTTAATATGCAGTCTAAGCAAACAAGTAAAACTGGAAACAACTCTATATACAATTAATGTGCACTTGCTAAGTATGGAGCCAGTACCTGCCCTAAGAGATGGCTAGAAATCTTTGCCTACTGGGTGCCATAGGAAGTTAGTCCCCTTCCTTTACAAGAACCTGAACATGAGTATCTCTGTCAACTGAACCAAAAAAAATCTATGCTGTCTTGTAACAGCCCAGCCTTATAGAAGCTCTGATGAAAGAAAACTTCCCAAAAAAAAAATGCTTTTTTCAGCCACTCAATGGAGCCACTTTCTGTCACAGATGGCTGAGAAGAGGGTCCAAATCTGACCCCCATCTGCAATGCTACATTATAGGGTGATTGATGTGGCATCTGGCCCCAAATTAACAGTTATTTTGGGCCCCCAAACATCTCCCTCAGAGAATCGCATCAATCTAGGTTGCATGCTAAGTACAGTAATATCCATAGTGTGAGCCATTGTAACACATGGATGTCCTATGACAACATACTTCCTTTAGTTTGTACAGCCTGTGACACCCATGCACTGGCCCAGTAATCAAGGAGCCTCAATCCTCACCACTAACACTGGTGAGGGGCATCCACATTGGGAAGAATAACAAGTACACACACAGTAAAGTACAAGTTACCTTAAGAGCACATGGAGATCACAGTTACTCCAGGGCTGGTTTCTCCCTTTCTCGCCAAATCCCCAATAAGACTCCCCACTGGCACAGCTATAGGGTACAGATTTCAGCCTAGTGGTCAAGCTAAAACCTCCAGCACCCTCTCTGTCCAGCCAGTGCTTTGTGTCCCTGCTCAAGTAGCTGACACATACACACACACACACACACACACACACACACACACACACATACACACACTTTAAGATATTAGTTATATACAAACACACAGAAACGCCTGGGGAAGGCCGGCATATGTTCTCCAGCTATGCCCTCCCTGCCAGGCTATAAGGTAGTAATCACCACCACCAACCACTAATATCAACTACTAATAAGGCCCTTACCAAGGGGTGTCCAATTATTACTGTGCAATATTGTTATCAAAATATTAAGTGTAACCCAGGGCTAAAGCTATTGGAGTTGCATGGACAGTATCACCATATTCATGCAATGTACTCTAGAGCTTAAATTATCTCTACACAAAACAGCCACGGTTGGAAGGTTTAAAAGTACTTAATAATAAATAATAAAAACACAAGACAATACTTTTTACTACATAGTGCTAGTCAAGAGTTCAGAGATCACAGGAAAATGCTTAAAATAATACAGTAGAATAGTTCTGACATCAATGCAGAAAACAGCTACACTAAACTTACTATTTTCTATCTATATTTAAGAGCAATCACAGTTCTAAATAAACTTACATATATAGAGCAAAGCAGAGTACTGGTGAATTGTTGTCAGCTTTAGACAAAATCCAAAATGCTCTCTCTCTGCTTCTGAGAAAGTCTTTTAAATTGATAATACATCCTGCTGACTCATTTTAGATTACATCATTCTTAACAATTCTCTGGTTTCCCAGGCTAACAGAACCCCTACATTAACATTTCTTAGTAAACTTGCACCTGGTCAGGTAACCACAGTAATTAAAGACATTATATATGTAAAATCTAACAATTAACTCTGGTCTCAAAACAATAGAAAGAATCTGCTGGTTCAGACACCACGGCTCCGATCCCTGAGATCAAACAGTCATAAAATGCTTGACATATCAGTTTTCTTACAGCAGAGTGCACTGCTGCTACATTTTTGATGTTCAACATTTAATACAGTTTTCCTATGGCTTTTATTAATATTTGACAAGACATAGAATTACCTACAAAATTCTATCTAGCTAGGCTGGCAGCCTTCACATATATTCACAGAGCCATAAAGCAATAATATTTGACTGGATCACATCTCATTCAATATAAACAAAAATGGAAACCCTTAATACCCTCCAATTTACTCCGGGTCTAAATGACCTAGCTTTGCTTGAGAAAGTGGTACAGCCAGAGGGAGGGTTCTGACAAGGCTGTGATGGTTGTAAGACTAAATGTCTTTATTACTCCTATGCATTCTTGGAATGGACTCTGAAGTTCATAATCAAAGTACAGCTGATCACAATCAGAAATGTCACCTAACACACCTCAGTGTCCTTTACAGAAAAAGACATAGTTTTGCATTTTCTTTCTTGTTTATTGCACGTTTGCCGATATTGAGCTAACACGATCTTCTTCCCATAAAATGCTATGCACAAATATGCATTATCTCTAATGCATGTATAAAAATCAATGAAAACACTGTACGCATATAAATATATTCTAAAGCACATTTTCTGTCATTAAAAATTAATCTACTCTATTAAAAACACCAATAATGAAATTTGGATTGCATTTTTGTTTTTTACAGAAGGTTTGATTGAGTGGTAAGTAAGATCTGTTCTCAAGAAGCAAGCAGTATTACTCATTTTTTATTGATATCAGTAATATAGCTACTTCTGTTACTATGTCACTATTTAAATGAGATAATAGCTAGACTACAACAGAGAAACAGCTCTTTTCCAGGGGAAGATGTCAACTGATAAACAGTGAGGCAAATCTGTTCTAGGAAAGCTGTTTAATGATGCATCGTCTACATGAGTATTTTGCATGAGCAATCAGATCATCAGACATTCTGCCACAGCATGGCGTCTCAAAGTCAAATAAGGACAGGCTGTAAATTCCAGAAAGTACTGGGCTGTGAAGAAAATATGTGATGTCATCATTTCCTTGACACAATCAAGACTGTGTTAGCTGTGTTGCTCATCCTAGATTATATACAATGGTATGGCAGGCTTATCTCATACTTCCATATAAATATAAGGGACACAAGCATGAGTGTCACTCAGTCCCACTGATGACAGAGTCTGCAGTTAAGTATGACACACCTGTAAATGATTAACCATTTAAATGTGGCCCCTTCTATTTAAAGTGGCTCTGTAATCTTCTGGTAAATTATGGCTAGGCTGATTGTTTGAACATTAAAAGGAGACAATGGCAGTAACAGATTTCACTTCATCACTTTTACAGTACTAGAGGTCATCTGGTGATTCTGAGGAAACTATTAGCAGTTAATATCTTCTTTCAAACAGGCTCCAAATAGCTTTCAACAGTAGAAGGTTATGGATCATAAAGTTGAACTATCAGACCTTTTCCTCTTTTGCTTTTGCATTGTATATTTTCTTTCCTGACAGCTTTATGGAGTTTAAGATGTCTGTTTCTGTCACCAGTGCACATTTGTTACAGTATATGAAAAATACAGTAGCCTCTATGCAAAGAAAACTGCCCTGCAACCTGAGAAGAAAACTCTGGATATCTGAAAATGAAACTCCAGTAGCAATGCAAATGACTGCATACTAAATCAATTTATGCAGAAAATGTACTTAGTTTATGCTCCGTTTCTCTAAGATTAAAAGTCCATACATAAAAAATGAAGGTCATATACTGCAAAAGGTGATTGTACCTGTAACATGAATGATTTTACACTGCTCTTTGTGGTTTCAGAGTTAAATAATGGGAATGTTAAATCCTTCCTAGCTGGTTGCTCATGAACAAATGCCATTTAGGAAAAGCACCATAATTTTGCAGTTGTACTCTGATTTAGGAGTTTATTGTATTATTTCTTTGCTGCCATTGAGGTACTCGGCTATGATTTTAATGAGATCCCTAGCTTACGCAATAAAAGATGTTTGACAAAGTTTTGCCAAAAAAAAAATCTGAGTGGTAAAGATGAAACAGTAACAACAATGTTGTTACACAATTTTTTTGCTTATATATATAGTGGATGTTGATACAGTTGCATCATTCCACAATCTTTGTGATTTGAGTAGTAGTAGTTTAGCTTTTAACAGTCAATCATCGTCACACATGGTTATGAATGTAAAAATTAAAGGTATCCTATTTAGCTAGAGTATCATTTATTGAAAACATTTAGTACCAGCAAGTAAAAAATGCAGTGTAAGGCATTTTAGCATTGTGCCCTTTTTAAAAAACTTGCTTACTGTATTTCAACTGGAAATGTAGTTATTCTGGGCCTATGGTTAATCATCAAATGGACTAATCATCGAACAGTACATCATCAAAATCCAGTCGTCAATGTCCATTAATCGAATAAGCATTTCATCGAACCTGTGAGATAAGGAAAGTAACCAGTTGTCCAACAGCTTCCCGTCTCACAAATGTCAGTATTTCAAACCCACCCATGTGGGGGGGGGGCTACACCCCTCACACCCCCACACCCCCTCTAACTATATATACCAACTCTGAGGTCACACTACAGTGGGGAAAAGTGAGACAGGGAAGTGTTGGCCAATTAGTTACTTTCTCAACCTCATAGGTTCAATGAAGTGTTCTTTCAATGGATGGACATTTGACGACTGGATTTCAATGATGTGCTATTTGATGGTTAGTCCATTCGACGATTAGCCATAGGCCCAGTTATACCACCAATGTGTGACTATATATATATATATATTGTACCATGTGCTACTATATGTATACACACACACACACACACACACACACACACACACACACACACACACACACACACATATATATATTATATATATGAATATGAGTGTAGTGCAATTGATCAGCACTTGTCTGTGTAACACAACTGATCTGCTGTATGTATTGAGCAACAGCAAAAAACCAAAGCGATACCAAACTACCGAAGGTTGCTCACACTATAAATGCACAGTAAATGAAATCAAAATGTGAGCACACCAACACAGCCACCAGAAATATATACAATAAAAAGATTTATTGACAAGGATTAGTGCTTTTGCATGGTTAAAGCTTCATTACATCCAAGTAAAAGAATAAAATCAACACAAGACACATTGAATATAAAAGAAGTTGTAACCAGTCAATAACTGTTATCAATAAAATAATTATATCAATTAAGCAAAAATCACCGCCTCCTATTTAAGACAGGTCTAAGAGGAATACCAGAGTTTAAACCTGGAAACTTATGTGGTTGTAAAGATGCAATCCATTTTACCTCAAGCATTTCCACTTGATTATTAATCTCACCCCTTCTGTTACTAGGTAGAACTAGTTGTAAAACTGTCTCTGAGCCAGAAATGAGAAGCTGCACTTTTCCATGTAATAATTGTAAAGCCTGTTCTTCCATTGTCCTAGATGCTCAATTAATACATCCAGTGACCGGACGTGTTTTTCACCTAGGTTTATGGTGACTTGTAGGAGCAATAACCTAGTTTATTTAGCAACATGTTGTACACATGAATGTTTTTATGTAGGAAAGACTACACACCAGCTAAGGAAATGTATATTGGAGCATCTAGGCAATATTTGTACTAAAACTCTCACCAATGCCCTAGCTAATCATGCAAACTCATCAGGACATAATGTTTTTTTTATTTTAGGGTTTTGTGAAGGCTGCCAGCCTAGCTAGATAGGATTTTGTAGATAATTCTGTCATTTGTAAATATTAATGTAAGCCACATGCTTGTTCTCTTAAATGTAAGAAAATTATGGTAAATGTTGAACTTCAAAAATGTAAGCACATTGCACTCTGCTGGAGGAAATCTGACAAGTCAAGCATTGTATAATTGTTTGATCTCAAAACTCGGAGCCAAGCTGTATGAATGAAGGAATTCTTCCTGTTGTTGTGAGACCAGAGTTAATGGCTAGAATTTACATGTATAATGTCTTTTATTGCTCTGGCTTTCTGACCAGCTGCAAGATCAAAAGGGTTGTTACACTCTGAATTTCTGCTAGCCTGGGAAACAGAGAATAATGATGTAATCTGAAATGAGTCAGTGGTACTGTGTTATCAATTTAAGGATAGAGAGAGAGAGAATCAGTGCATTTTGCATTTTTTTTCAGAACTAACAACATCACCAGCACTGCCTTGTTCTATAAGTAAGTTTATTTTAGAATTGTGTTTGCTCTTAGATATAGATAGGAAATAGTAGGTCTAGTCTACCTGTTTTCTGTACTGATGTCAGAACTATTCTATTGTATTATTTTAAGCATTTTCCTGTGATCTCTGAACTCTTGACTAGCACTGTGTAGTAAGAAGTATTGTCTTGTGTTCTTATTATTTATTAAATATTTTTAATCCTTTCAACTAGCTGTTTTATGTAGAGATAATTTAAGCTCTAGAGTACATTACATGTATATAGTGATACCGTCCAAGCCACCCCAAATAAGCCTTGCTGTATGTCACACTTATCATCTGGATAATAATATTGCACAGTTAGTTACATTAGTAGCTGATATTAGTGGTTGGTGGCAAGTGGTACTACCATATAGTCTGGGCAAAAGGGGCATAGCTGGAGAACCTGTGCCAGCCTTCCCCAGGAGTATTTGTGTGTTTGTATATAACTCATATCTCAAAGTGTGCGTGTGTGTGTGTGTGTGTGTGTGTGTGTGTGTGTGTGTGTGTGTGTGTGTGTGTGTGTGTGTGTGTGTGTGTGTATGTGTGTGTGTGTGTGTGTGTGTGTGTGTGTGTGTGTGTGTGTGTGTGTGTGTGTGTGTGTGTGTGAGAGCTACTTGGGCAGGGACACGAAGCACTGGTTGGACAGAGAGGGTACTGAAAGTTTTAGCTTGACCACTAGGCTGACATCTGGACCATATAGCTGTGCTAGTGGGGAGTCTTATTGGAGATCAGGAGAAAAAGAAAGAGACCAGCCCCAGACTGACTGTGATCTCTGTGTGCTAAGGGAAATTGTACTTTACTGTGTGTGTATTTGTTATCCTCCCCAATGTGGATGCCCCTCACTGGTGTTAGTGGTGAGGACTGAGGCTCTTTGAGTGCTGGGCCAGTGCACAGGCATCACAAGTTTTGCAACTAGTGCTACCTAGTAACAGAAGGGGTGAAATTAATAATCAAGTTGAAATGCTTGAGGTAAAATGGATT